>NW_028221206.1:0-57444 GCF_045865225.1 Trachurus japonicus | reverse complement strand
AATACACAATCCAACAACTCCACAACGCTCTGGTGGACAAGTTGTGACCGCACATTCACCACGCTATGAGATAATAACACAACGTTACCAGACAGAGTTGTTTTAGAGGGAAATGCAGAGACTGTTGATGAAAAACTGTCCCTGAAGGCAACACGCATCAGCGGTTTTGCATGAATTTCCCTCTAAAACAACTCTGTGTGGTAACGTTGTGTTATTATCTCATAGCGTGGTGAATGTGCAGGTCACAACTTGTCCACCAGAGTTTTGTGGAGTTGTTGGATTGTGTATTTGATGAGTTTGATGAGGGAAACCAAGAAATCCCATGAGCCTCCGTAGCGTAGCTCTGAGCAGCTCACGGCTCTGCTCCGCCGTTCTAAAAACAGCTTGCACTGACAATTAAAGGTAACGAACCTACTGCTATGACTATAGGCAATGGGTCAATTTGCCAAAATGTTGAACTATCCCTTTAAAAATTGAGTCACACACTCACCCAGCAGTTTGTCGGCCAACATGTTGAGCTGCTCCTGGTTCAGGCCTCGCTTGGTGACGGAGGAGAACTGCCAGCTCAGCACCTCGGACAGCTGGGACCACTTGGCCGGCGGCGGAGACAGGAAGAACTTCAGGTTCTGACCACGGAGAGAGAGAGAGAGAGATCCGTTAGTCACAGTGGAGTCGAGTGTGTGTGTGTGTGTGTGTGTGTGTGTGTGCTCACCTTGGGCTCGGTGGTCAGCATGTTGTACCAGAGGATGGAGGCCCAGCCGCTGGGCAGCTGACACACGTTGGAGATGACCACGACCGGCAGAGACATGGCCTACCATGACAACGACAACGACAGGAAGTGAGCTGAAGCTTGGTGATGTCACTGTGACACTCTTTTCTTGAAATCATTTTCCAGGACATTTTCAGCGGCTCCAGTGTGACTGGCATGTTATTCTACATCCTCTGTCCCGTTCATGCTTTGGAGAAGTCTTCTTTTCCACAGTTGTACCTTATTTTGTACATTTTTGTTTCTATGTTTCTTCCTCTCTCAGCCCAGAAGTCTGGTTTAAAGATGACCACAGCTTTTCCAGGACATTTGACTTTGTGTGTCTGTTTCCAGGACATTTGACTTTTTTTCTCATTTTCCATGTGTTTTCCACGACTGGAAAATTGGTCAACCATTTTCCAGGTTTTCCTGGTTTTCCAGGACAAGTGGGAACCCTGTGTGTGTGTGTGTGTGTGTGTGTGTGTGTGTGTGTGTGTGTGTGTGTGTGTGTGTGTGTGTGTGTGTGTGTGTGTGTGTGTGTCTCACCTCCAGCTTGATGTCGAGTCCCGACTGGTTGAGCTGCAGCTCGGACTCGAAGCTGAGGGAGTGGAGCTCCTCCGTGACGATCAGAGGTCCCTGAACACACCACGGCAACACTTCAGCTCTTTTCTGCCCATTGATTGATGATGTCACAGTATTTTTTATTTTACAGTTTCAGTCGGTTCTCACCTCGTTCGTTCTGTTCCCGGCGACTTTCTGCTCCTTCAGTTGCTGTAAGTGAAGAAACGACATGGAATAAGAGACCTGCACTCCAAAAACTCAAAATCTTTCCAAGAATATTTGTCTTATTACTTGTCGAAATGTCTCATTTCTAGTCAAAACTAATCTCTTTTCACTTAAAATAAGACTCATCACCTAAAAATGAACTTGTTTTTAGATCATTTTCATTTGTTTCAAACAAATTTTCACTTGAAATAAGTAGAAAAATCTGCCAGTGAAAGCAGGTTTTTTGTGCTTGTAATAAGGAAGAAAAACTTGCTCCACTATCAGATTTTTCTACTTATTTCAAGTGAAAATATGCTTGAAAGATGTAAAAAGTGTCTAAAAACAAGCTGCTTTTTATGTGATGAGTCTTATTTTAAGTCTAATGAGATTTGTTTTGAAATTAGAAATGACATTTTGACTAGAAATAAGACAAATATTCTTGGTAAGATTTTGAGTTTTTGCAGTGTGAGTGTTTTCAAACAGCGGTGACGGACTCTCACCAGGTGTCTGAACTCCGCCGCCAGGCTGCCGTTCGACTCCTCCATGTTCATCACTTTGGTGTTCGTTCCCAAGATGTTGAACTTTCTGAACCTGATGAAGAGACGGATCAATGAGCCGATCGGCTGCCGATCAATAACTCACCTGAGTGTTTGTTTTGAGGCTTCGGTTTTAGACACGTACCCTTTCTTCTCTGTGACGTCCCTGAGGAGCAGAGTTTAGTTTAATAATAGATTTAATATGATGAATGAATGAATGAATGAAGAGTTGGTTGAAGCAGCAGAGAGACGTGACAGGAACTCACTTATCAAACACAGCTTTGACTCTGAGCTGGTAGTTGAACTCCTGCAGCTTCACCAGGAACCTGCAAACACACACACACACACTCAGACAGGAAGTCGCCACAACAGGAAAAACCTCCAGAGTTAAAGATAAAGCCTTAAAGGGATAGTTTAACATTTAGTCACATCCTCCTCTCACCATAACCCCTATAGTCACAGCAGTAGGTTCATCACCTTTAAATATCGGTGCATGTTGTTTTGAGATCTGCGGAGGGATTTTACATAATTATCTCATAGCGTGGTGAATGTGCAGGTCACAACTTGTCCACCAGAGCGTTGTGGAGTTGTTGGATTGTGTATTTGATGAGTTTGAAATCTCAAAACAACATGCACCGATAAATAAAGGTGATGAACCTGCTGCTATGACTATAGGGATTATGGTGAGAGGAGGATCTGACTAAATGATGAACTATCCCTTTAATGAACCATCAGACCTGGAGAGTTAATCTATAATGAACTAAAAGTTTCTCACCTCAGCTTCACAGTGAACTGGACGCCTGTTTTCAGCACCAGCGGCCTCTGAGGGTGGGTGGGCATACAGGGCTGCCTCTCTACAACCAGAGAGCTACACACACACACACACACACACACAAAGGTTTGAGCCGTACGATCAAACTCTGACTCTGATTGATAACCGATAGTAAAGGAAGGCGATGGATCGGCAGCTGGCTCACTTGGACAGCAGGTTCTTGAGCAGGTCGAGCGCTCGAGCCTCCAGGAAACTCTTCTTCTGTGTGATGGGGTCGCTGTCGTAGGTGAACTTCTGCTCCAGCTCCTGCAGCTTCTTCAGGTGCTGACGGACCTGCTGGAGGCTCTCGGCCACGGCTGTGAACCTGCAGCAGGAGGAGGACGAGGAGGAGGAGATGAAGAGGAGACAGAGTTTAGTTTATTATTATGGATCCCCATTAGTCTCTGCCTCAATAAAAAAAAAAAATATATATATATATATACATATGCTCAATCCGAAAACATACACATATACAAATATTACATACATGTTAAAATATTTAAGACATTCAAGACAATTCTCCAGACCTGTCCTGCAGCAAACAACAACTACCGTACTTTCTGGACTATAAGCCGCTACTTTTTTCCCCGCCCCGGTGTCCCAGCTCTCGTCTCTGCACACCGTGACACAAACGCGCTCCGTAACCTGTAATCTTTTGTTTATGATGGTTAAGACTACACAAACACACAGGCCGTAACATCGTATATGTTATGTAAGGGATAATGTATAGTTCGGAGGTTGTTATGGAGAAATAAACCCCGACAGGTTGTATGGAACCCCGACGTTCAGTGGATAACCTGAACGTTATCCACTGCTCCATTTATTGATTTTTTGCCGGCTTCGTTGTCAACAGATGCACATGGAGGAGAGGAAAGCGAGCGCACTTGCACAGTTCCCTACTGTCTTTCTGTGTAAATATCTCATGTTACAACATGAAAACCTGCAGCTTATATTCAAGTGCGGCCTATATATGTATTTTCATTTAAAATTTAGCTGGTGCGGCCTTTATTCAGGTGCGCTCTATAGTCCGGAAAGTACGGTACAAATGACACATCAAGCCAAACTGGGAAGAAAAGAAGAAAAAAAAAAAAGATGAATGAATGAATGAATATGACAACATAATAAAATAAATGACAGTTTAAAAAAGAAAAATACAGAAAATAAATGAGGCAGATGTATAGAAGCCCATAACCGACTAGGAAAAAAGAACAGAAAAAAAAAACCAAATCTAAATATTAAATGCAGTCCAAAAAAAATCTCTTCCTGTGAAAAACCTTCTTTTAGTCTTTTCTGGAAACCAACTCTACTGGTGATTGAGACCAGATGCTAAAAACACCTCTTAACCCTCCTGGGGCCTCATTTATCAAAGAGGGTGTAAAACTGCTACTAAATATTTGCGTATGGCGAAAAGATGAAAATGGCGTACACCCTAAATATTTACACCTTTTTCAGATCAATCAAACTGTGCGTACGCACAACTCTCCGCAATACATGACACAGGACTCAAGAATGGTGCACACGTGAACACACCTCTTACTGGCTCACCAAGATGGCGGCGTAAACGGTTTAAAGTTTTCGAGCTCTCAGCACCAAACTTAGTTAAGTTTTTTTTCTTGACCGTTGCTCTTTGTGAAAGCAGCTGGCACTTTCACCGTGACTTTATACAGCTACTTTCAGTGCAAAAGTAAGGCTAAACTGAACAGAATGTCAACTAAAACCGGGCAAAAGCGACACAACACGTCGAGCAAGGAGGCTAGCACTGGCTCCGCAGCTAGCGAGCATGACTACGACAGCGGCATGGATTGCTACCTGCAGTCGCATTATGAGGAAGAATTCCCGCGCTTGCCGATTACTCCAAGTAAGCCCCCACTCCCGAAGAAGCCGACCCTAATCCCTCCGCGTAAACAAGACGGGCTCGGGTCTGATGAAGCCGTTCGTTCCCTGGCTGAGCTCATCAACAGCAGAAGCGACAAGTTGGAAAAGATGATGGAATCTGTCCGCGGCGAAATTAAAGCCCTGGACGAGAAGGTGGCTCATATCGAAAGGAGGATGGAAAAAACAGAAGACTCCGGCGTGAGGACCACGAGCCGGGTCGCCGAATTGGAGAGATACAGTCGCCGGTGGAATCTGCGGCTCCACGGCCTGCCCGAGACCAGGGGGGAGGATGTCCGAGCGCAGATGATCGACATATGCCAGAAGATCCTACCGGAGGAGAGGATGAAGCTGGCTGACGCCGTTGATGTAGCACACCGAGTAGGAAAACCGCGTCAAGACAACATGAATCCCCGAGGGGTAATCATGAGATTCACCTCCAGAAGATTGAGAGATGCTGTCTGGAAGGGAGCAAAGAACAGCTCCTTTCTCAAAAACAAGGGCCTGCGCTTCGCGGAAGATTTAACTCAAGAGGACAGAGAGAACAGACAAAAGCTATGGCCTTCCATAAAGAAAGCTCGGGATGAAGGAAAAACAGCTTACTTTGTAGGAGGTAAAGGCTATGTCAACGGAGCAGAAATCCCTCCGTGATCTATCAAGGTTAAGAAAGATTAATTAAGTGCCTTCTTCTTAGTTCACGTAAAAGCAGGGTTGTTTATTTGTCATAAACGAGATGTTTACAAATTCTCAAGTTCCTTGACATTCCCTGTGGCACAAATTTCAAGTAATATGCCCACTGGTCCTTAAAAGGGCTCAGTCTTTTTTAGGTTATCTACCTACCTCTGATTTCAATTTGAAATTTGCACTTTTATGAATATTTTTGTCTCATTTTAGACAAAGAGGTAATGCTGCTTTCCAAATTACTAATAATAATTGCTCAAATTATTATGCTTTGTTATAAAGCGAATATGGTGCTGACCTCGGCAGCTCTTAGACACTTTTCACTTTTACACACTATTCTGTAACACTTAACCAAGACATATTCAAGTTTTGGTTACATTCTTTCTGTTATATATTGTTCTTTTTGTTCATTCATGTTCTCACTTGTTTCACTAAACGCCAGGGGGTTACGTAATAACATTAAGAGAAAAGCATTATTTCTTTTTGCTAAACAGTTCAAATCAGATTTATTCTTCTTTCAAGAATCACACTCTACTGTGGACTGTATAAACTTCTGGAGAGCGCAATGGGGTAACACTATATGGCTCTCCCATGGAACAGAGCGTTCTGCTGGGGTAGCCACATTAAATGACAGATTTCAAGGTAATGTTCTGATCACAGAAGCTGATCTTAACGGTCCACTTCATTTGTCAAACTATCAAACATAATGAATCAATCTACATTATTTCCAATATTTATGGTTACAACACAAAAAAAGAAAATGAAGCTCTGATGCTAGCGATAGATCACATTCTTACGAGTTGGCTGGTTAGATTCCCGAATGCATTTTTAATATTAGGTGGGGATTTCAATAATATTTTGGATGACTCTTTAGACAAAATACCACCTTCTCAACAAATTAGAGCAGATCCAAAGCTAATTAACTTCATAGAAAGGTTCAATCTAGTTGACATATGGAGAGAGAAGAACCCTAATAATAGAGTATACACCTGGAGTAATAAATCGGGCTCTAGACAGTCCCGTTTAGACTATTGGCTTGTATCTGACAGCTTAGACAAAAATAATATTGATGTCCGCATCTGCCCAACACCCTTGACTGACCATAAAGCGATACACATCTCTATTAACACCTCCAGTGGTTCAACACCTGTCAATCGTTCTAGTTACTGGAAACTTAACAGCTCTATACTACAAAATGTTGAAAATAAAAAAAAAGATAAGGGATTTGATCTCATTTTACTGGTCCAAAGCAAATAATGAAAACACTTTTGGGACTAATTGGGATCTCCTGAAATATGAGATAGGTAAATTATTAAGAAAAATACAGTGCACACGCTGTCAAAGCCAGGAGAGCAGAAGAATTGAAAATTGTTTCATGCATAACTAACCTATCTAGCAAAGACCCAGACTCTTTAACAGAGGAAAAAAAAGGAGAGCTAGCTTTCTCGCAAACTAGACTTGATGAATTATATCGCCAAAAAGCAAAGGGTGCTTTTGTCAGGTCTCGCTCTAAATGGTTAGAAGAAGGGGAGCAAAATACCCACTACTTCTTTAATCTTGAAAAACATCATTACACAAATAATAACATTAGCAAATTAAACATTAATGGAGCTGTTACTGAAGACTATCATGAAATAGCTGACTTTTGTTCTAATTTTTATAAAGACTTGTATAGTTCTAAATTCTGCCAAACTGCAGCTGATAATTTTCTTAATCCACTATCAGTTAAAACTATAGGTGAAGCAGATAAAGAGTCCTGTGACAGGCCTATATCTCCTCAAGAAGTACAGCAAGCTATAACTCAACTCAAAAACAATAAGTCTCCTGGGTCTGATGGACTAACAGCTGAGTTTTACAAATCCTTTATTGAGGAACTGACTCCCTTCTTACATAAAGTCTTTATTGAATGTATTAATAACGAATCTCTTCCCACTACCTTGACCCAAGGTATTACGGTCTTAATACCTAAACCGAAAAAAGACAGTCTGCTCCTAGACAATTGGCGTCCGATTTGCCTACTAAATAATGATTACAAAATTTTAGCTCACTTACTGGCATCAAGATTAAGATCAGTTTTAGATTATATCATCGAGGAAACACAATCAGGCTTTATGAACAAGAGGCATATCGCAAATAATATTAGGTTAGTTCTAGACATTTTGGATTATCCAGAGTTGGTAGAGAATGATGGATTTATACTGTTTGTAGATTTCTACAAAGCGTTTTGATACCGTTGAACATCCATTCATTCTACAATCCCTTAAGAAATTTGGCTTCGGTAACTATTTTTTCTCAGCTATCAAAACTCTGTACCACAAAAGTAACAGCTCTATTAAACTAACGGGTGGCATGTCTCCCAGATTCAATATCTCTAGAGGCATTAGGCAAGGGTGCCCTGCTTCTCCATACCTGTTTTTACTGGTGGCTCAGCTTCTGGCAGACCACATTAAATCAAGTGAGATAAATGGCATTAATATTATAGGCAGAAAACTTACCATAACCCAACTGGCAGATGACACCACCCTCTTTCTTAGGGATGAAAATCAAATCTCCACTGCAATAAACACAATTACAGAATTCTCCAAGGCCTCTGGCTTAAGTCTCAACATTAATAAATGTGAGATTATATCCATTAAAGATTGTTCAAAATCATCCATCTGTGGAATCCCAGTCAAAGATGAGGTTGTGTATTTAGGTATCACAATTACCAAGGACCAACAAAAAAGAACTTCAGTGAATTTTAATCCTATAATACAAAGAACTCAGAAAAAGTTGAACCAGTGGCTTTTACGAGATCTATCCCTTAGAGGCAGAGTTTTACTATCTAAGGCAGAAGGAATGTCACGCTTAATATATGCATCTTTATCTCTATATGTGAACTGTAAGAGTATTACTCAGATTGACAAACTGCTTCTCAACTTCCTGTGGAAAAATAGAACACACCACGTGAAGAAATCTGTTTTAATGAATGACTATGAAAATGGTGGGCTCAATTATTTAGATTTCTGCACCTTAAACAATACTTTTAAGATAAACTGGCTCAAACAATTTTTTAGGAACCCCAATGCGATCTGGAACATTATTCCCTTTCATATTCTGTCAAAACTGGGTGGATTAAATTTTTTCTTAGTATGTAACTACAATATTGACAAAATTCCAGTTAAAATGTCAGCCTTTCACCGGCAGGGCCTTTCTCTCCTGGTCACTTATCTTCAAGCATAATTTTTCACCTCATAACTATTATATATGGAACAACAAGGACATTTTATTTAAACATAAATCCCTTTTTATTGAGTATTGGTTTAATAATAACATTGTACATGTGGCTCAATTATTCAACAGGAATGGTCTCCTCTATTCGTATAATGAGTTTTTATCTGAATATAATATTCCTGTATCACCTGCAGATTTTGCCAGAGTTTTTGGAGCAATCCCATCTGGAGTTTGCATGCTATTTAAATCTCAACCAAGAATGGAAAACAAGCCAGCTCTCCCTGTTATCCTTGTCAGACACCCCAATAGGTAAAGCTTGTCTGGCCGGCAACCATGGGAAAAACAATAAATTAATAAGACTCCTGTTTAAAAGGGATGCCACCACAGTTCCATACGTGATCTCATACTGGAACAATTTTATGGAGGACACCGACTGGAAGAAGATTTGGCTCTTACCCAACCGATACCTGTTAACTAATAAAGTGAGAGAAATTTCATTTAAGATTATTCATAAATGTTATCCATCCAATGACCACATTGTAAAAAGATTTAAAAAAGACATTGATGTGAATTGTACTTTCTGTTCTGTACATGCTGAAACTGTGACCCATTTGTTTTGGCTCTGCCCTATTGTGCAAAAACTATGGAGTGATATTTGTAATTTTGTTGCTATCAATGTTGATGGTGATTTTATTTTGTTTTGGAGGAATGTTCTGTTTGGGCTCCCTGACCTGAAAAAAAACAAGGAAAAAGCTAATATAACTTTTATTATCAACCTTATTATTTTAATGGCAAAATTTCATATTCACAAATGTAAGTTCATTAAAAAAAAACCTTCCTTTACTGCTTTTAACAGTGAGCTCAAGCAATACATAACCTCCATCAAATTTTCAAACAACCAGAAAGCGATTAAGACTATCAATATATGTGAAAACTTGAAAATTTTGTTGTAAACTTATAAATTCCCCCTGGCGTATAATATAAATGTGCTTTAGTAATTGCATGTTACCATGAAAAACTATTTTTGTACTGTGAAACAAAGTTTTGAATTAAAAAAAAAAAAAAAAAAAAAAAAAAAAAAAAACACACCTCTTACTCCGCCCCCGGAACGCCTATATACAACTTTATATGGTCTGCACGTGCATATTTAAGTAGCCATGTGCTCTCTGTGGTGCAGCAACTTTTGTGACAACAAAGTGACAACGGAGACAACGGGCGGAGGACGGGGAAAGAAGCGGAACTTCTCCGCTTCTCCGAAAGCAGATACACGGGCAATAAATCAGTCAGAAAAATGATCTTGCATTTTAATAAGCTACAATAAAAACAAAAACCTCCCAAATCTCAACAAAAGGGAGAGGAAAGAAGAAGAATCTTATGTAATCTGCCCGTTTATCCCAGAAAATCTTTTTTTTTTTTTTTTTACCTAGATGTTAAAACAATGTAGGAAGCAGGACGATAGTTACCATTACTTTGCACGCCTTTCCACTACACAGTTACAGCTCCACTGGACTCGGTTTAGGTCATTTTCCATTACAGCTGAGTCCTTCACAGTTCCTCCTCAGAGCCGCGTTGTCTCACTCTTTATTCTCTCCTCTCGTCAGCTCCAAACACACGTGCACCTCGTTAACTCAGGTGACAGAATAATAACAGTCTAGGCTGCAGATCAGTGTGCGCTGCTGCCGATGTGTTTTTAAACTTGGATGGTTTGATCCTTGTCGGACGTCACACATAGCCTAATCAAAAAAGCAAAATCCACAATCCGCTCTGTTTATCAATGAACATAAAGCCTAGTGTTATTATAGAGCGGGTTGGATTGCCAGCATCAACGGTCCACCACTACCACAATTACTTCAAAAAATCCTACTGTGCTCTTCTAAATGTACTCCGCGCTCCTCTCTCCCTCTCACACTGCAGTTCTCTGACTCAGCAACGGTGTCGCCAATTCTTCCTGTTCCTCAGAAAAGGCGTACGCCAGGGTCAAAATGGGTGTAAATGTCCGCACTTTTCCCTGTCAGGTTTTGGCTTGATAGATCCCAAATTTGGCGGAGAAAAGTGCGTACGCACAAAACGAGGGGAAAATGGCGTAAAAAAAGGTGTATCCACAATGATAAATGAGGCCCCTGGTGTCCACCTGGGTCAAGGAAGGAAGGAAAGCAGGAAGGACAAAGGAAAGGAAGGAAGGAAGGAAGGAAGGAAGGAAGGAAGGAAGGAAGGAAGGAAGGACAAAGGGAAAGATGGTAGGAAAGAAGGAAGGGAAAAAGGAAGGAAAGACAGATGGAGGGAGGGAACAGATTTGTTCAAGGAAGGAAGGAAGGAAGGGAAAAGGATTGTGGAAAGAAATAAGGGAGAAAGGAAGGAAAGAAGGACGGATGGAGGAGGGGAACAAATTGGGTCAATTTGACCCAGAAAGACAACAGGAGGGTTAATGGTGCGTTCCAGGCAGGCTTTTTAACCCGTAAGTCACGTCTTCAAGTCACCAGTTACGAGTTTGTAGCGTTCCAGGCAAGTTACGAGTTACGAACTGGGAACTGGGAGCAGATCGATCTAGTACGAGTTCACAGGTGGGAAGTTACGAGTTTGACTGTACGTTCTAACGGGTAACCATAGGAACAGGTCGGAAAAATACGAGTTACGGGTTGCCTGGAACGCACCATAAGGCTCATCTAGTTTCATGGTAGGAGGAAGAGGAGGAGGAGGAAGAGGAGGAGGAGGAGGAAGAGGAGGAGGAAGAGGAGGAGGAGGAGGAAGAGGAGGAGGAGGAAGAGGAGGAGGAGGAGGAAGAGGAGGAGGAAGAGGAGGAGGAGGAGGAAGAGGAGGAGGAGGAGGAGGAGGAGGAAGAGGAGGAGGAAGAGGAGCAGGAAGAGGAGGAGGAAGAGGAGGAGGAGGAGGAGGAAGAGGAGGAGGAGGAGTCTCACCAGTTCTGCAGCTGGTCCACGCAGGCGTTGGGCGGTCCTCCGATGCAGGCGATCTGCTGCCGCTGCTTCCACTCAGGAAGCTCCTCGGAGATCAGGTCGGACAGCAGCGCCTGGGTGACGTTCAGCAGGTCGTTGAGCTGAGTCACCACGTCCTGAGGAGGAGGAGGAGGAGGAGGAGGAGAGCACAGGTGCATGATGGGACTTGTAGTAAAAACAACACCACGTATCCGACACAGCAAGAAGTGGCGGGTTCACCTCACCTGTCGCTTGGCCTTCAGCTCTAACTCCATCCTCACGATCACCAGCTTCTCCTTGTCCAGCTCCTTGGGCGTCATGCCGTTCATCTCGTTCTCTGCTCAGACAGGACGCCACGCATCCATCAAACACAAACACACACACACGCGTAGATAACCGATCGATAAGCAACGACAACGCTCCTCACCTCTGTTCTTCAGCGTGTTCATTTTGAAGTCGTACTCGTCCTGCAGGTCCTCAACGTTCTTAATGTTCTGATCCACGATCTGGAGATTTGGAGATATTTTATTACATTTCATTCACATTCTGCATCAAAAATGAATAAATTAAAAATGTCTTTGATCATCTGACGGACAGAAACATCAAAGTCCAACTAACCTGCAGTCTGTCTCTCATCTCCTTCACCTTGTTGTCCAGCTTCTGTTTCTCCACCACCATGGCCGACACAGAGACCTCGCCCTCCTGCTGTTGAAAAATATTTATTAACTCTTTTGATCATTAACTCTTTTTCTCTGCCGATTAGCTGAACACATCTCATCAGTATTTATCGCCAGAATAGATGTAAATTATGCATCAATCATGAAGTAAAGCAATAATAAATGCAGAAAACAGAGCAGGGGTGTCAAACGTGAATTTGCAAAGTGTAAAAAATTCTCATTATTTATACGTTATTATGCTTTTATTTTACTCATACGGTCCAATTGAGATCAAACTAAAACTAAAATGAGTTTAACGACCCTGAAACAGAGTTGTTTCCTCATCATTTCAAAATAAAAGCTGTTCTGTTTTGTACCTCGGCGCTCTTTGCGCTGGCCAGGATCTTCTGCTCCTCCTTCAGGTTTCTGGAGATGATCATAGCCATGTGGACCGGATCTTCCTGGAACCGGTCCTGTGGGAAACAAAACGACAACAAAGTTTCAGCTCCAACCTCCGACCACAGAGCAGTTTCTATTTTAACTTCCTCCAGCTCCGACCTGCAGGTTCCTCTTGATCTTGCGGATGTTGTGCTGCAGCAGGAAGTTGTTCTCCAGAGCGAAGCGGCTGTGCTGGTCGTCCAGCTGAGCCAGGAGGTCGTGGAAGCGGACGGTGGCCAGCGAGTCCTGCATCGCCACCGTGTCCCTGAGGAAGATCACACACATTCAGTTTTAATGTGGCGACTCGTGTGGAGAGAAAAAAAGAGGAAGACAGAGTTTGACTTCTCACCAGTCGATGCTTTCGATCCACCTGCTCAGGTACTGTCGGATATCCATGGGGAAGGAGTCGTCGTACAGCTGGTCCACCTGCTCCAGGTACTTACAGTCCAGCATCTGGAGCTGACACCACTGCGCCATCTTCTGGAGAACAAGAGCAGCTTCATGAGGACAAAACAAATCATCTGATTCATATTTATTAGTGCAGTGCTCAGCAGAATCGCTGCTGCTGCTGCTGTTAATGCTGCTGCTGCTGCTGCGGTCGGACACGCTTCCTACCATGATTTTATTTCAACATTCTGCTGTTGAAACTTCCCAGTTCATCGTTTCTTTCTCTTCCTGTTCACTTCACATCGGTGTAACATATCCTGTGAGGCGTCTGAGCCCAGTTCCTGTGTTTGCACTGGACTCAGGACTCCAGACTTACTGTTTTTACCAGGAGCACAAGCAGAACATTTAGGGGTGCACACTGTAAATCGACTTGCAAAGCAAATATTCACAATTTACTGCTTACACATGTGCAATTTACTTGCACTGTGTCAGATTTTAGCAGGAAAACGTCTCCATTTAGGGTCTGAGTCTTTAGCCCTGACACTCCTCCAAATTAGAAACCATTAGAAATCTGTGAGGATGGCGTTTAACCTCGGCTTCGGTGAACAGTTAAGACGTCTACAGGAGGAGACGAGACATAATGTGCACCTGGAGGAGCTGGAAAACATTCAATTATTGTTGCATTGCTCATTTTTTAACATTTTAACTCGTATTACTTGGTGACTATTACTATTACAAAGTGAAAGGAGGATGACAAACAAACACCTGGTAGGTTTCAGTTTCCCCAATAGCAGCAGCAGCAGCAGCAGGACACACCTCTACACAGGGGAGTCTGCATGTGGACAGTCTGTGTATTTACAGCTCCCATTGATTATTGATTATTAACTACACACTTTGATGGAAAAACTGCAGTTTTAGTGGTGCAATGTGTCACAATCTGCAGGTTTAGAGGGGTGACACCATCACCTGCCTTGGGCCTGTAGTGTGTTACTGTTCACTACGTCATGTAGTCGGACAGGTGGGAAGTCAACACCTGAACGTGTCAGACCCTCGGGTGGTGGGCGGTGACGTGCACGGTGAACCAGCGTAATAACTAGTAATAACTAGTAATAGAGTACAGCTGCATCTGTAATCAGTAATGACTAATTAATATTTCCAGGTGTGTGTTTGTGTATAGAAGTTGATAATATAAACGCACAGGTGTTTTTGTCTGACTTGATCGACTGGAAAAGCCAAAGTTGAACAGCTCAGTTTGTTGCAGCGTTATAAGACAGTCACGGTAAAACCACAGAGAACAGGTTCAGGGTTAATTAACGTCCCTAAAACAGGAGATAATACGTTAAACTTACCTTTTATTTAGAGGAAGTGTGTGCAGTTTGTCGCAGGAGCGGAGTTTTCCTCCCGAAAAAAGCCCCGAGTCTTCCAGGTAAACCGACAGCCTAGTTTTTAGTGTATCTAACTGTACGGAAGCGCCGTCAGCCAATCAGCGCGTGGGATTCACCACATGCGCCCGCCCCATTGCATGCGACAGCCAATCAGAGCGAAGACGCGACGGCTGTTCTGTCAGTTAGCTCGCCTCCCCTCATCAACAACTACAAACCATCAGTGTAGTGTTAATTTACCGACAACAGCAGAAAGTTAGGACAACAAACATTTAGTTCTATGTTTTTTCAGACTTTAACTTTATAAAACTAAATGTAAAACCAGTTTTTAATGATTTAAAGGCCGACAATACAAAGTATTTACATGGAGGAAAGCCCGTACACAGAACAGCGCACAGTGACCACGTGTTTTCAGAGAAAGAGAAAGTAAGCCAAGCTCTATCTGAAACCAAAACTTATCTATTCACAAAGACCCGATCATCATGATCATACTGTCCAAAACAAGTAGAAAATGTTTTAAATTAATTTAATAATTTAAAAGAAATACAAAATACTGCGTATTATTGTACAATAAAACTTTATTTATCAGCAGGATATGGTCAAAATAAAAAACAGCAAGAAGCACTTTATCACTTTTAGGTTTATGATTGAACCCAATATGATAAAAATAATAATAATAATAATAACAATGATGATGATATAAATGTTTTTATAGAATCATTCAACTGGATTTATTTGATAAGACTGAGATGTCTGAAGATGATTAATGAGACAGAAAAGTTTGGAGATGTTTTCCTCTAAATCAAGCCTTTTAATAATATTCTTTTCATTTACGATTATTTACAGTGGGTACAGTATTTTATTCAGACACATGGGAGGATAATACAGCTGTTAATCAACAACACTGAAATAAACCAAGTAGGCTATCCAAGAAGTGCAGTTTGCAAAGCAGCTGCTAATATTCTTATTAATGCAGAGACATTAGTCATGACAGTGAATGTTTTTCACACCTGCAGATGTCGGCTGTGGCTCCGACTTTTTTGCAGCACCAGGTATTTGGGACCTGGGTTACATGTGCAGATCAGTTCTTCACTTCAGTCCTTCAGTGCAGCATCAGCTCATGTGTCTAGATTGTGAGTCTAAATGGCAACAATCAAGTCGTTCATGTAAAGATAAATACACAAATGCAAGATAAAACAAAAATGCTTAAACATTTTAAAATCAAAATGCTTGTTTGTTTCGTTTCGTTTTGCAGAAAAAGCCTCCGTGCACCAGTGAGCGTGTGTGTGTGGGCGTCGCTGCAGCCGTGCCGTGTGTGAAGTTAACTCCAGTTCACCACAGTCATAGTGAATCTGTGTCACTGGTGGACGTTCTGTTCCAACAGCACAGTGAAGAAACTCCCCGTGAAGCACAACAACAATCAGGACATCTGCACACAGACCAACCCCCACTCCCCCCCCGAAGACATCGCTGCTCTCTATCTGAGGTTGGGTTTTCAGTTTGTGTTGTTTAAAACCTTTTATCAAACTTTGATCCAAAACATTATTCTGATCCCAGCTGTGGATTCAGGAACAAAATGTGATTTAAATTCAATTCAAACTGGTCAAATGAACAACATTTATAATGTAGCATATATTCATTGATTATATCCAGATTTCCATCCCTTGTTTTGTCATCCAGGTTCACGTAATCCATCTTTGTTTTACTCCAGTTGTTCAAGGCACAGTTGGACTGAATCAGTCTGATCCACATAAACTTTTCAACATTACTAAATCTGTATAATGGTCAAATAAACAACATTTATAATGTAGCATATATACATTCATTGGTGTTTGTTTTTCAACTGGGAAAAAAGTAAAGACGGACTAAATTATCCTGGATGGAAAAACAAGGGATTTCAAAATCTGGATAATCTTGATCCACATTCAACCTTTTGAACAAGTGGGCCCTGGAGATTAAAGTGTGGAGTCATTTAGATCATGATGAGGTGTTTCACACAGCTGACCCTGGGTCAGTGTCACAGGCCACTTCAGAAATACACAATACTGAAAGTGTGAGGCGTTTCAAACACAACGTCGCCATATAGGAGGCGACCTTTCCCAAGATTCATTGCGCAGCAGGAATGAAAACAATATGGCCGTCAGAGAGTTGTACAAACGTTGTCTGCAGGAGCTGTGATTGGTTCTTAGTTTCTGTCACATTTTCTTGCTGCAACATTTTTCAAACTTAACGAAAACACTTTCAGCTGCAACTCGAGTTCATTATTGTCTCTATCTGGGGCAGAGAGCGGGCGGCATGTCGGCCCAGAGTCACTCGGTTCATGTTTTTCAAAATAAGACGCCCCGCGGAGGTTTGTTCTGATCAGGGCTCAAATCAGGACACGTTTCATAAGACAGGAAGCAGCAGGAGTGTGTCCACGGATCAGCGCACCACGGAGCGTTCATGGATGAAAATCAGCAGAGTTGCATCTGATTGAATGTTAAAACGGAGCAAATAAAGAAGAAGATGGTGAAGCTGGGAAAAAAGTTCATGATTTATCCACAGTGTGCTGCTGACCTGACCTCACATCCTGTCCGTACAGCAACATCTTCATCTCTGAGGACACGCACTACCACCACCACCAGCATCACAAGGCAACAATAACTTAAAGGAGACATATTCTGTCCCTTTTCCACAAATTAAAATAGTTCCCAGGTGTCTTAAAGACATATCTGTGACATGCTTTGGTCAAAATACCCCAAGGATCAAACATCACAGCTCAAAACAGCTCTGTTCAGAACGGCTGGTTTCAGTGCCTGTCCCTTTAAATGCAAATTAGCGTCTACTTGCCCCGCCCCTTTTACTGAGGGGTGGTTTTATGCAAATTCGAATCCTAATTACGTCACTGGAAGAGAACTGAGGGAACAGCTCGTAAAACCACGTAGATTTCAACCTCAGGAGCCTGAAAATTATAGATTTTTTTTGTCAATTCTCACATTTTGGAGGCTGGAAGGCAAAACAAACACGCAAATATATGATAAAGAGCCTTCAAGAAGTGATATTTCCCCTTTAAAGAAGCTATGATCACTTTTTTTTAAATAATAACAATGGATGGAGTGAGAAAGTGTTGTGCTTGTGTCTTTTTCTTATTTTTTTGGGTTTGGATAAAAGAATAAAGTCTGAAGCTACAGAGGAAATCCCCTAAGTCCTGCAGGAGTTCCCTCAGGAGCAGCCGCAGTGGTCCACCACCATGGACGGGATCTTCCCGTAGATGATCTGCTCCTTGCGGTTGAAGTAGAGCATGTTGATGGGAGACATCTTGGTGGGCGTGCAGCAGGGCCCGGCGCTGCCCCGCGGGTTGGCCTTGTTCACCAGGTGAGCGTGCGGATACTGCTGCAGGTGCATGAACTCGCACTCCCCCGAGCAGTAGTTGGCCCGGTAGCGTTTGGGCGCGATGATCCAGTCCCAGCCGAACTCCTCGAAGTCCACGGTCAGCGGGTAGCGGCAGCAGCGCGTCTCCGAGGACTCCTCGTCGCAGTTGAGGCCGGAGTCGCGGCGGGATCTCTTGGGGCTGTCGAGGATCTTCACCTCGATGAACGGTTGCTGAGGAGGAAAATACAACAACGTCACGTTTCATTCATAAAGCTGAGGTGAAACATCTGGACCCAGTTGTTCAAAAGGATCAAAATGATCCAGATTTTCATCCCTTGTTTTGTCAGGTCATCCATCTTTAGTTTTATCCTGGTTGTTCAAAGCATCAGTCTGATCCAGATACAAACTTTTCAAGATTAAATTAAAATTTCAAATTTTATTTAAATGTCCTAGCCTGACAAGCCAGACTATATCATGAACATGTCTAGTCTGGTAACGACCGGTAGACCTCGGCTCAATCCAGGGGGCGGGATGAAGGCTGTCTTTCAAACTGCCTCTGCACCAATAGGGTAGCGCTACGACCAATCAGAGCAAAGAGCAGGATGACGTCGGTAGATTAAACTTTTCCCATATCCCGTCAGCAAAACACCAAATACATCCTTCTTTGAAATGAATGACTTGAGTGCAGTTTCTTGCTCAACTTTTAAAGGTGTACAGAAATGGCCGTTTGTCCTGTTTGTCGCGCCGAGTTGTCACGAGCTGCAACACGAGTTTACCCGAGTAAGGAAAACGAATTTGTTTGGTCGTTATCGAGCGGGCGGGATATTCAAAGCTGGGGGGCGAGCCCGAGCTCCGTGTGTGTGTGTGTCTCAGACGTTTGAATGACGGATGACAGATCCAATATCAGTGGCTGATGAATCGTATACAGGCTGACGTATAATCCGTGCGCCTGCATTATCCAATTCGAAAAAAAAAAAACACACTTTCATCCCGGATTTACTCAAAAATAGAATTTTGCACAAAGTTTGGGCTACATCGTCTGATAGATGAGTTATTACACTAATTTTATGATTGAGTGGGCTCAAATTCAGTTCTCTTTTCTGTACACCTTTAAAGAAAATGACAAGTTTAATTCTTTCAAAGTTGATGCCAACGCCAATTCAAACGATTCCGCAAGTATGTCGTCATTAAGCCCGCCCAACGACTCTCTAAACAGATAGAGCGCTGTGATTGGTGAACACAAACGGTGTTCGAGACTCAAAAAGTTCCTATGGCTCGTTTCTAGACCTGCGGAGCAAATACATTTGCTGCCGCTAGGGTGCAGCTAGATTTCTAGGCTACCAAACCGCTGGGATCTGAATAATCCTGATGTTTTGGATCAAAGTTTTCCTGATCCGACTAAAAGTTTTGAGCAACACAAACCAGATTATAAAACCAAGACTGGATCACGTGATCCGATCCGATCTCAGAATCTGTTTTAAGTTTTGAAACGACACGTTTTCCAGATTTGATCGGATCCATTATCAGGTAACTTTTGAACATCTGGGCCGTGGTGACGTCGCCGCCGGCTCCAGATGTTGCAGCTGCTGCCCTGCGACTCACCAGCCCCTCCTCGCCGGGCTCTGCCGAGGTGATGGCCAGGTCTTCTCCTCTGGAGTCGAAGGCGTTGATCTCGACGCTGTAGTTGGTCTCCGGCTGACGCAGCCAGACCTGCAGCAGCGACTTGATGTCCACGCTCTGCCAGGAGCTGGCCCCGGCGTCCGTGTCGATCTTCAGGGAGCGGACCCGGACCCGCGTGTTGTTCCCCTCCCTGCCGGGTTTGAGGTGGGAGATCTGCAGGAAGACGGTGGTGACGGCGTCGGCCGGACGCAGGTGCACCCACAGCTTGGCGCTCAGGATGTTTTTGGGCTGGATCTTTGGACTGAGGCTGAAGAGGCAGCAGGAGAACAACTCGTCCTGGGCGATCGGATTGGCTGGAAGAAACCAATCAGATCACAGCATGATGACCTCATCACATAAGAGCAGCTTTAAAACTTCGTTTCTCTACAACAACATGAACACCAATGTGTCTCCATATGGATGTAATTATATGATTTAATTATGAGACATAGATTTCACCATGAAACTTGCACCAAGTTTATCACTTACATTAAGACAAATATTTTTTGTATATGTTTAAATATGCAAATGAGGCGATATCTAATGAAATATGCGCTAATTTGCATATATTTCCAGAACAGAAATCTGAACAATGGATGAAGCTACTTTCAAAATTCTTATTTTGTTGACATATTAGAGTCAGAAGTTTTTACAGAGGAGGATTTTGGATATCTCTTTTTATCACTCTGTAAATGAGAAAATACTGTCACCAGCCCTAAAAACAATTCTCCATGTTTTTAGGAATACAATGTTGTATAAATGAGGCTGTGAATGATACATCAACAATCCCCTCTGTAAAAACCTTTAGAATATAGAAAGGGATCAAAGTGGAAGGTTTGGTGTCTGTAAGTGCTGCTGAAGTGGAGATTTCTAGCTCAGAGTCTGAGTCTGAAAAACTCACTTTAAAGACTTGTACTACTGTAAAATTCAAAAGGAAATGACGATTTTTGGAGCCTATAACATGAAAGATCATTGGGCCTCATTCACCAATATCTTCTTAAGAACCTTCTTAGATTCTTTCTTAAGTTGTTCTTAAGAAGTTCCTTTAACCCTACGTCAGATTCATCAACGCGTTCGTAAGCCTCAGAATTGTTCGCAGCTGTGTTCCTACTTGATGAATGCCATCTCCTCGTAAATTGAGGGCGTGTGCCAGGTGAGTCTAATTAACATATGATTAGCATAGGTAACAGCCCCATCAATGCCCGTAAAAGGGCATGAGACTGCAGGGCCGTGTGCACACAGCACCCACAGGCACTGAGCAGAGAAGGTGAAGTGAGAAAGAAAGTTGAAATGCTCAAATGAAAATCTGGGAGGGAGCACCAGACTCCAAACGTAAAAAGAACTTAAATAGTGAAGTGGTGCTACTGCGGCAGGAATGAAACTAAGAAACAAACAAAAGGCTTATATTTAGTTTATATTTTTATATTTATATTTAGGCTATATTTAGTTGCGTCAGCAGTGGATGCAGCTCTTCGGTTGTTATCAGAGAGACCACACTCTCACATGTGCCACCATAAATATCATCATATTATCACATATGAAAAAAAAAACAGTTGTGTGTAGTGTGAACACTTACAGTAAGTGCACTGTTGCAGCCCGCAATTAGGGAAAAAATAAATCATATCGGCAGCTGTATGCCCCCCCACCCCCAAAAAAAGATATGATATGAATTTAGTGTCTGTAATGTTTTTTAAGAGACTGCAATGATTTGTCAATTATTATTATTAATATATATGATTATTAAAAACATCATAAAAGATAAGAAAAGAATTCTTATTCAAATCATATAATATCATACAACTGCAGAACAAAAGAAAATGCTATAATCGGTTATTTTTGCAAAAGTCTCAGAACTTAAAAGTGCGTAAGTATACTCCTGACTGTTCGTAGATTTTGTTCTTAGTTAAGAACAAATTCTGGATAAGAAAACATTCATGAATGCCACAATCTTCGTAAAAGGTAGGACTTAAGAACAAATTTGTTCTTAAGAACGGTTCGTGAATGAGGCCCATTGTTCAGAAGAGAGAGACAGAGCTACCTGACAGACGAAAGAGACTAAATTAAGGAAAATAAAAACCTTATTTTGGGTTTTCTACAATTTCTTTCCTCTATTCTGAAAGAAGACATGATAAAGAAGCAAAACAGCCCAAAATCTCAAAATTGATCCGTGCATTTTCGCCTTTCGTGTCTCGCTTTAATATTTAAATAACCCGAGATGACAACGATAATCTAAAGTGGTTATATTTTGTGTTTAGCAGGATACAAATGAGCTGCCTGTCCGTGACTTGAAACTTTACGCACAAACTTTACGCACGGATTTCGCTTTTTACGCACAAAAAAAGAACCATAAAAAGAAGCTTTGGTTTGGTTTGGTTTGGTTTGGTTTGGTTTGGTTTAGTTACGCATGGTGGCCATGGTGATGATGGTCTCCGTGGTCGCGTGGTCCTCGTCCTCCACGCGCGGGTCGTACTGGTCCAGCAGCTGCGTCAGAGGCGGCGCTTTGGGCAGCAGCTGGCGGATCATGTCTCGGCTGATGTTGGGCGCCTGCTCCAGCCGCAGGATGCTGAGGATCTGGGACCTGATGTTGTGGAGCCGCATCTGCTTGCTGTGCTCCCGGAAGTCGCAGGCCGAGCACTGCTCTCCGCTGTCCGCCGCCTGCAGCAGCTTGGGGCTCTGCTTACTGGGCTCCATGGACGAAGCTGCAGCTGCGGAGAGAACGACGGCCACAAGGAACCAGAGGAGCATCCTGGGCAGACGGAGAGAGAGGCCGGAGCGGTGACGCCGGCTGATATGAGTCTGGCCCTTCTGTCCTTCTCCGCTTTATGATTGGCTCCCGGGAGGATCCGTTTCTTTTTTTTCTTTTTTTTTAATCAGATGGGACATTTAAAGAGGTAGCAAAACTTTATGATCAATATCCAGATGATTCAGTTCAGGATCTGTAATGTGTTATAGGTGCGTACGTGCATGTGGGTCGGAGGGGTGGGGGATAAGGTGTATTGTTGTGTAGCGATCTGTGTTATCTGTCTTAATGTGTCTTAATGTAACTTTTTATATACCTTTGTTTTATGTTTTATTGCCATGCTCCATCAGGCAGGGGGACTGCCAACGGAAATTAGCCTTTTGGCTATAATTGGGTGCATTTACATTTTATTCTTTTAAAATGTTCATTGATGTACACTGTCCCTCTTAAACAAATAAAGGAAATTAAATTAAATTAAATCTCCACTTCAGATGAGATCAGATCTGAAAATGCTTTTTATTTGAACAATTAAAAACTGGAGTCACTAAATAAAGTTGCTTTAGCTGCCGGATAAAATCAGCTCAGATAAAATAAATAAATAAATAAAAAAAACACAGACCATCATCGCCCTGCCCTGCGAGCTGTGTAAACTCCCACCCTCTGCAGGGACCCTGAAGGCACCGTCACCTGCTGACCTCAGGCCTTGTATCTAGTAAACAGACATGACCCACTTTCTACTTCTGTTTTCACCTGTAGCTCTAAAACTTTGGTGTTTTTTATTAGTTCTTTACTTTTTATTGATCTATTTCAATAAAATGAACTCAAAATAAAAATTAAACTGAACTGATTCAACTCAAAACAGACGGTAAAATAAAACTTCTGGGTCACATTATGGATCTGGAAAACATGCACATGGCTCAAATATGGATTTAAAGAAAGTTTATTCAACTATCCAATGAATTAAAATAGAGATCAATGACTTATAACTGTAAATGACAGGTCAGGGGACACAGGGATGTTGTTATGGGATGGGTGGGACGGATCGATGTGCTCCTCCTCCACTCTGCAGGAGGAGGAGGAAACTTTAAATCAACCTGCTCTCCGTCCACGCCGGCCTTTACATGTGACAGTGGGTGGGTGGATTTCCTCCCCTGTAAGAGGCCGTACCTGGTTATTACAGACTGGTTTAACTGTTGTTGGTTCAACAGAAGCTCACAGGTGGTTATTTAGGGGGAAACACTCTTCTTCTAACCGCCACTTGGAAGCTGCCATGAGACTGAGAGAGGTTCTGTGAGATGGGATGTAACCAGTCGAGGAGCTCGGAGCAGAAGGAGCAGGAGGAGGCCGAGCGAGGAGGTGAAAGCACGGTCTTCCTGCAGGAGGAGGTGGAGGAGGAGATGGCATCCGACTGCTCCTCGCCGCTCCCTCCTCCTCCTCCTCCTCCTCCTCCTCCTCCTCCAGTTGGGACACGAGTTCTGGATTTTGCCCACAAGATGTCGGAGGATGTGTTGGCTCAGGCGCTGCAGCTCTGCTGGCAGGTGGAGGCTCGGCACAAGGACCTGCCGTTTATTGACGACGAGAGCGACTATCTCGTATGACAGAGAGAAAACTGGAGACGTCATCAGTACAAACATCAACACACGTCTGAGCTTTTTCTGTCTCGGCTTCAGGAAGCTTTCCTTTCCAACAGCATAACTCTCCAGGTCTGGTGTCTCCTCCTCTGTGTCTCTAACCCTCCTCTCCTCCATGTGCATTTGTTTTTTTCAACGAAGCCGGTGAGAAATCAATCCATGGAGCGGTGGATAACGTTACACTCCAAAAACTCTAAATCTTTCCAAGAATATTTGTCTTGTTTCTTGTCAAAATGTCTCATTTCTAGTCAAAACTAAACGTTTCCCACTTACAATAAGACTCATCACCTAAAAATGAACTTGTTTTTAGATCATTTTCATTTGTTTCAAACAAATTTTCACTTGAAATAAGTAGAACAATCTGCCAGTGAAAGCAAGTTTTTTTGTGCTTGTAATAAGGAAGAAAAAGTGTCAAAAACAAGCTACTTTTTATGTGATGAGTCTTATTTTAAGTAGAAGTAGATTTGTTTTGACTAGAAATGACATTTTGACTAGAAATAAGACAAATATTCTTGGTAAGAGTAAGAGTTTTTGCAGTGTATTTATTATCTAGCATGTTACCATGTGTATATCTGTGTAGTCTTATCTGTCATAAACAAGAGATTACGGGTTACGGGGCGCGTTGCGTTTGTGTGGCGGTGCCGCAGAGACGAGAGCTGGGACACCGGGTTGGAGGCTCTGATCTTACAAGGTTGGAAATCCTGCAGAGTTCCTCTTTAAAGCCCTAACACTTCCCTACGGATTATTTCTCTTCTACATCTGGACAACTGGACTAATCAAGTGAAAACCTGCAGATTGGTTGGTTTGAGGAGGAGGAAGACGGAGCCTGAGGCCTCGGAGACGAGTCACGTTGCACAGTGTCTCCTTCATTTACTGTGGGACGTGGTCGTGTGTCACGCACCTGTTGGACAGGACGACCTTGTCACTCGACGTGTTTACCGACCGCGCAGGCAGCGTTTCTGTGGACATGACAACAGAGGCAGACTGAGGGCGGCTCAGGGTTAAGTCAATGTTTCCCTGCTCAGCCTTTCATGTCTGACTTTGGCAGCAGAACAGAAAAAAAAAGACGACACAGAGAAACACACAAAATCATGTTGCAATGAAAACGACTAAAACTGCATTTAAATAAAGTTCATTTTGACTTTTAACATCTGTTTGAACTGTAAAATCATTTGTTACCTCGTTGTTTGCAGGAAGCCTCTGTTAAACCCACAGAGGCTCCATGGTAAAAACTATTCACCTGCACATTCCTGTTCCTTTCAGGTGAGTCATTCACCTGCACCAGGAGGCGGAGCTACACCTGTCACCTGAAATTACCTGCAGCTCCAGACTGCAGCGAGGAGGAGGAGCTCTAAAGATGTTCTGTAGTTACATAACAAACAAACATTATAATTATGATTACATAACTGAATTCAACATTGTTATTTGTTAAATAATTTATGATCTGTTGCTACATTTACTCAAGAATCAACATCTTTACTCAAACTCAAGATAAAAGGAGGAGCTCAGATTAGACTTGAGATTTTTAAAAAAGACTGAAACATTATTTCTGTTTATGTTTTAAGTAGATTTTATTTGTTTCAAGTTCAGAAATACAGCAGCAACAGAGCAGGAGTGTTGGGTATGTGCAGCACAGTTCATCCCAGTGCAGAAGAAGAGAGCAGCGGCAGGCAGCGTCTCAGTGTGTCTGGTGCCTGGAAGACAAGACAGAGGGAGGTAACACTTTACAATAAGTACACAGAGTTAGAGTAGTTACTGAGGAACTAAGGTACAAGATTAGAGTAGTTACTCATTTTGATATCTCACTTTACTTTAGGGTCCAAAAAGAGTAACTAATGATTAAGTAACAGTTAGTAACAGTAATTTGATTAGGATTTACTGAAGAATTGACCATTAACTAATAGTTAGTTCCTCATTAGTTCCTCAGTAACTCATTTTCTGTACCTTATTTACTTTTAATTTATTTCTCACCTTCCTACCAGTTTCCACGCCCGTGGCCGCGGCCACGCCCTTGCCCGTGGCCGCGCTTATGTTTGTGTCTGCGTCCATGTTTTCCATGGCCGCCGCCGCGCTCGTCATCACTGCCGCTCTCTCCACTGCCGCTGCCGCTGCCGCTGCCATGGCGACGACGAGGGCTATGGTCACGACTGGGGCTCCCATCGCCGCTCCCATGGCGACGACGAGGGCTCCCATCGCCGCTCCCATGGCGACGGCGAGGGCTCCCATCGCCGCTCCCATGGCGACGGCGAGGGCTGTGGTCATGTTCGCGGTCTCCATGGTGATCGGGGCTGTGCTCGTCCCGGCGGTGGCGGTCATCGTGGTCACGGTTGCGTCTCCCGTCACTATCTTCACGATCATCTCCATGGCGATCTCCTCCATGGCGATCTTCATCCCGATCTCCATTGCGATCTCCCTGGCGATCTCCATGGCGATCTCCTCCATGCCGATCTCCATGGCGATCTCCTCCATGCCGATCTTCATCCCGATCTCCATGGCGATCTCCTCCATGGCGATCTTCATCCCGATCTCCATGGCGATCTCCTCCATGGCGATCTCCTCCATGTGAGCCCTGGTCGCCGGGCGCGGGGCCGAGGTCGTAGCCCGACGGGTGGCTGTCTGTGGAGAGACGAGCACAGAGGTGAATGTAGAGGAAACACATCTGCAACATCTGGAGAGACGGTTGTCGTTGGCATGGCGATGATGATGCGATGTCTCACCTGAGCTGCTGCTGAACATTTCCTGTCTGTGATCTCCTTATGATGCACTATAATTAAATAAAAGAAGAGGAGGAAGAAGAGCAGGGAGGGGCCGTTCAACCAGTTTGACTGAACAGAAACAACATTTAAAGACTCAACAAAGAATAATGTCGACGTTTTTACAAACCAACAAGTCAGTTTTGTTTTATTTTTTTGTATTTTTTTAAGCATTTTTATATTTCCAAGTTGTAGCCTAAACAATTCAAAACTTTTTCAACCATAAAATCAATCCTTTCTGTTTAATTTCCCATCATTTAACAGCACAAAAAACAAAAACAACAGACAACTTTAATAGATAAAGTATAACATAGAATAAATAAATAAATTGCAGAGGAATACAGTGGAATCAAGCATCAATAAATAGAATGAATAAATAGATAGGTTATTAATATTGACCAGTAAGATATACCATACATGGTAAAATGGAATAAAATCATTATAAAGAATTTAAGAGACGAATAGCGACACTGAATTAAAATACTGTCGTCGTCCTCCATGAAAACTTTTCTAACAACAGAAGATAAATCTACTTACATGATGTGAGGAGCAGTCAGCAGCTTCTGTCGGTGCAGAGGAGACGATGACACTGTAATTAATAAACTCAACAGCTGCATTCTTGTGTCAGCACGTCAGTGAGCAGGAGGCGTCCACCTTTATTTGTCATTCAAATTAAAGAGGAGCACTTCATTTATGTTGCCTCCTTTTTTATTGTGGTCGTGTTAACAAAAAGAAGAAAAAAACTAAAAGGATGAATGTGAGGTGTAAAAACTGACTGAAAGAAACAGACATCTCTATTATTAGTAACTTCTGAATGAATCAAAGACTGAGAGCTGCTCTGGATTAATTCAGATAGATAGATAGATAGATAGATAGATAGATAGATAGATAGATAGATAGATAGATAGATAGATAGATAGATAGATAGATAGATAGATAGATAGATAGATAGATAGATAGATAGATAGATAGATAGATAGATAGATAGATAGATAGATAGATAGATAGATAGATAGATAATTTATTAGTACAGACTCTGGGTCCAGTTAAAAATACAACAATAACAACAACATACGGGGTAGCCTAGCAGCCCCTTATTAAGAGACACTTATACCAGTGTTTCCAGAGCAGTGACGTGTAACGTGTGGCACTAAATGCAACGTTTGTCAGTTCCATCACAATCTGATTTTCTGAGTTGTTTAGGCGACAAATGAACTTATACATGATATTTCTTAAGACAGACTGGAGAGTGTTGACTCGAGCATTCACAAACATTTCAGTGGCGCTGGTCCATCTGGGCTGTTTTAACAAGATTCTCAAAGAGTCATTATATGCCACTTGTAATCTCCGAAAACTCGTTTTTTTGTAATTTGTCCACAGATGTGCAGTGTACAGCGGTGTGCAATAAGCTTTAAACAGAGTCAGCTTCACATCATCAGAACAACAGCCAAATTTCCGTTTTAGCACATTTGCTTGCACATATAACATGCGAGACTGACGCAGAATGTCCTCGTCATCATTATATTTTATGTCATGTTGTTCTCCATACAAAGAACACACATTAAGAAGCTGCTGCAGGCCAGCTGAGCTCGGACTAAAGAGCACACAGTCATCCGCGTACATAAGATGGTTCACCACAGTACTGCCAACCATACAGCCAGTTTTACACATTTTTAACTCTTTTGACATGCTGTTCATGTAGAAATTAAATAAAATAGGTGATAAAATGCTCCCCTGTCTGACTCCATTACTGACATGAAAGGGGGCAGATACACAATTATCCCACTTCACCTGCATTGTTTGGTGAGCATACCAGTAAGACAGGATTCTTGGGACGACTGCTTCACTCAATTTATTGAATAACTTCCTATGGTTCACGCGGTCAAATGCCTTGGAAGCATCTAAAAAGCACATAAACATGGATGAGTTTTTTCTTTTGTAGTTACTCAACAATTATTTTAACACATAGATGCTTAGGTTTGAACCCAAATTGATTTTCTGCAGCGGTAATTAATGCATTGACTCTTCCCAGAATAATTTGTTCAACAACTTTAGACAAGACACTCGCAAGAGCAATGGGTCTGTAATTGTCTGAGCTGCATACTTTCCCAGATTTATCCTTGACAACAGGAACCAGCAGCACTGACATCATAGAGTCCGGCAGACAGCCATGGACCATGAAGGCAGTAAAGCATAGAGCAAGCAGAGGAGATAACCTTAAAGCAGAAGTAAGTGGTCCGGTCGTTTTCGCTAATGCTGCGTTCCAGGCAGGCTTTTGAAATCATAAATTACAGCTTCAAGTCACAACTTACGACTTTGTAGCGTTTCAGGCAACCCACTCGTGTTTTTCCGACCTGTTTTACCTGTGAAAGTCACTATAACGGCCACTCGTAACTTCTGACCCGTGAACTCGTACCAGATTGAACTGGTACCACTTCACGGTCGGAAAAATACGAGTTTCCTTGAACGCACCATAACAGTCCTCGTCCCTACGTCGCCACATTCACGGCGTTCCTTGGCTGCACACACAGCCCTGCATGCCGTTCTCTCTCCTCATTGGATAAAAACTGTAGGATACGATAAATGTTTTCTCCTCGGCTCAGA
This sequence comes from Trachurus japonicus, assembly GCF_045865225.1. Lineage (NCBI taxonomy): Eukaryota > Metazoa > Chordata > Actinopteri > Carangiformes > Carangidae > Trachurus > Trachurus japonicus. The sequence goes on along the minus strand of NW_028221206.1, from coordinate 28,290 downwards.
GCAGAGCAGAGTGACTGACAGACCCGTGTTTCAGACCAAACACTCTATGTAAGTGATTGCTGTCGGAAGATATAACTATTTAAGACTTATATTAACACAAATATATCACTTACTTCTGCTTTAAGCTAGCAAATTTGAGATGCTCAGCAGAGATAGAATCCATACCTGTGGATTTATTGACTGATAGGTTTCTGATCACTTGATACACCTCATGGGTCTTGATTGTACTCACACTTTCAACATTATTTACTATAGCCTTCAGTTGGAGCACAGTTAAATAGTTTCTTATAATGCTGTTGCCAGAGTGCAGCAATTGCATTAGCACCAGAGACTCCATCTACTGTACATGGTAATGAAGGTCTGCAATTATTGACACGCTTTACCTCTTTCCAGAAAGCTTTGCTGTTTTTATCTAAAAGTTTCTTGGCCATGGAATCGGCCCTTAATGTTTGCTCATTTTTACTGATGTAACGTATAGCATATTTATATTTTGCATTTGTATGCTTCTTGTATTCAAAGATAGGTCCCTGTCTCGGTTTACCAGCCATAGCCCAGGATTTAGTAGCTTCACAGGCTTCTGTATAAAATTCAGCAACATACGTGTTCCACCCAGGTCTAGGTTTACCCTTCTTTTTTGCTTTAAGAAGAGGCTTGCTGGCTTTAAGTAGAGCTGTTACAATATCAATGTATACTGCAGAAATATCCATTTTATGATTAATGTTAGAACAATTAGTATTTTTACAAATCAGTGCCTCTCTTGGCAGATATATATTACTCAACAGTTGATCAGTGTGAGCAAAATAGGAAGCAATGTCTTCCTCTGGAAGAGAGGACCAGTCCACATGATCAGGAATAAAACTGTTTGCACATTTTACAGTGTCAGGTATGTTATCCCATCTAATGCTCTTCTTTAGAGGGATGTGATCTGAGGTAGATACATTATATAAAATTTCCATGTTTGTCAGAGAAGTGTGAACAGCTGTTGAGAGACAATGATCCAACCAGGATGTGGTGTGCCATGCCTCACTTATATACGTGTAGCTTTCAGATGGCAACATCTCCCTGCTGGACAGTATTAGATTATTATCTCTACAGAGATGGTTCAGATGGTTAGCAAATACAGATCTACTGTCTGAAATATCAGCATTCATATCCCCAACAATAAAAACACTAGTAAATTGCTCATTTATTAAGAAAGAGCTGATAAACGCCAACTTATTCATATAGTCTTCTTCATTATTCTGGCATTCATATGGGGTATAGACATTTAGAATTACAATTTCCTTGTCAAGCTGTGTCAAGTGTATGGCTATGCACCAGTCCACACCAAGCTTAAAGGGATAGTTCAACATTTTGGCAAATTGGCCCATTGCCATAATCGCTATAGTCATAGCAGTAGGTTCATTACCTTTAATTGTAGGTGTAAGCTATTTTCAGTACGGCGGAGCGCAGCAGATGGCTGCTCAGAGCTACGCTATGGAGGCTAACGGAATTTCTTGGTTTCCCTCATTAAACTCATCAAATACAAAATCCCAAAACTCCACAGCGCTTTTGTAGACAAGTTGTGAGCTGCACAACCACCACGCTATGAGATAATGACGGAACGATACGAAACGGAGCCGTTTTCGAGGTAAATTCATACAAAACCGCTGATGCGCGTTGCGTTCAGGGACAGTTTTTCAGCAAGCAGTCTCCGTATTTACCCTGTATTTACCTCGAAAACGGCTCCGTTTCGTATCGTTCCGTCATTATCTCATAGCGTGGTGGTTGTGCAGGTCACAACTTGTCTACAAAAGCGCTGTGGAGTTTTGGGATGTTGAATTTGATGAGTTTAATGAGGGAAACCAAGAAATTCCGTTAGCCTCCATAGCGTAGCTCTGAGCAGCCAGCCGCTCCGCTCCGCCGTACTGAAAATAGCTTACACCTACAATTAAAGGTAATGAACCTACTGCTATGACTATAGCGATTATGGCAATGGGCCAATTTGCCAAAATGTTGAACTATCCCTTTAATGACATTCACTACTGAGTCCAGTTTCTTGTTCCACAGGATTGCCACACCTCCTGGTATTCTGCCCCTTTTTATACCCAGGCTGAGGTCAGTGGTGGACTCACCCGCGCCATGGAAATTGTCATTAATTGAATTCAGTCCTTTCAGATCCTGCTTAGCTAGAAAAGTTTCCTGTAAGCACAGAATGTCACAGTGCTCCAACAACTGGTCCACAACAATGCGGCGCGCTTTATCCTCTGCGCTCTGCCCTAAGCGCAGGCCACGGCAGTTGTAAGACAGGACGCTTATCTCCATAGCAACATCAGATCTGGGCTGTCACGCCAGTACCGGGCACATAGGCACATAATCACACACCACAGGCTGTATTGCAGGAAACCGGGAGCGTGGTTTACCATCTAGTCCAGCAGCTCCAGAACCAACGCCTCTAGGCTGGCGTGGCTCAAAATAACGTCTAACAAAAGAGCCAGCCGACCACAGGTGCGGATCATACATCTCTGCTACATTGTTACATTCAGCAGTGACACAGAAAGAGCTGAATCCACTTCCAGATGTTTCAATTTTACGACAGATCACCTCCCGTCTCAGTTTGTCTTTCAAATAGATGGATAGAGTGTCGGCATCCAGGTTAGGATCAAACTTTGAAGCAAAGACACTCACCATCTTCGTTGTAACAGTTTTTATGTTACTGGCCGTGCCCGTTCCGATGATTCCCGTCTTCTTTCTCTCTGATCTCGCTGGCGATTTACCCCGATGAAGTCTGTGCTGCACCGCAGGGTTTCCCGGTGCTGGCTTAACACGACCCGCCTTCTTCACTACCGTGGTCCAGGCAGGAGATTGTGTTTGCCCCGATGACCGGGGGCCGCCACAGTTGGGGTCAAAGCTGTGGTCTCCCGCTGGACAGTTGGTGTTAGGGCTGTGGTCACCGTCTCCCTCTGGACAGTTGGTGTTAGGGCTGTGGTCACCGTCTCCCTCTGGACAGTTGAGTCTGCAATCCGTTCGGCAGCCACGGGCTCCGTCGCTGGGGGGAGCGGCTGCTCCACGGTCAATCGCCCATCAATGGCCGCCGTCACCTCCCGCAAACCTTCACAAACATTTGACTGGATTTCCAGGGCTCTCCTCATGCAACAGATCTCACCGTTCAATTGTTCCATTCTGCCCAGCAGTGCCGAAACATCTATATGGTTGAATGACACGGGTGGCAAATCGTCCAGAAAGTGTGACACGAATCTCGGGACGTCCTCCCCACACTCATTCAGCACTCTCATGCACAGTTTAACATTATTACTGTCTTTCTGTTGGCCTTTGTAGGTGATACAACGCTGAGACGTGTTAGGGCAGACCTCAAACAACCGCGGTAAAGTGAGCCGCTGTTTGATTTTCGTTGGGCGCGCGCTAAGGTCCTGAAAGATACATAAAGCCTATGTGCTTTCACTGGAGAAATGTGGAGGAAAATCACTTACAAGATTAATCAACTTTTTAGTTATATTTCACTGCCGTAAAGGGGAGAAAAATCACCTTTCATCGACATTTTACTGTAGAAATGTGGAGAAAAATTAATTTAAAACAACCCCTTTAAAACAACCATTTACAGTATGCTGACCTTTGACCTTACGTCAGATCAATTCCTTCATAGGTGTCTTCCTCATTTCTTTTGCATACTGTTCCTGGGGTCTTATTCTACTTCTGGTATCATTTTGGTGGCATTCTACTGTAGAAATGTGGAGAAAAATAACCTTAAAGTTACCCCTATAATAAAACCCATTTACAGTATGCTGACCTTTGACCTTACCTCACACCAATTCCTTCATAGGTGTCTTCCTCATTTCTTTTGCATATTGTTCCTGACATCTCGCTCTACTTCTGGTATCATTTTGGTGGCATTCTACTGTAGAAACGTGGAGAAAAATAACCTTAAAGTCACCCCTATAATAAAACCCATTTACAGTATGCTGACCTTTGACCTTACGTCAGATCAATTCCTTCATAGGTGTCTTCCTCATCTCTTTTGAATATTGTTCCTGACATCTCACTCTACTTCTGGTATCATTTTGGTGGCATTCTACTGTAGAAATGTGGAGAAAAATCATTTTAAAAATCCCACCCATAATGATTTATTATTATAGGGGTGACTTTAAGGTTATTTTTCTCCACATTTCTACAGTAGAATGCCACCAAAATGATATCAGAAGTAGAATAAGACCCCAGGAACAGTATGCAAAAGAGATGAGGAAGACACCTATGAAGGAATTGGTGTGAGGTAAGGTCAAAGGTCAGCATACTGTAAATGGGTTTTATTATAGGGGTGACTTTAAGGTTATTTTTCTCCACATTTCTACAGTAGAATGCCACCAAAATGATACCAGAAGTAGAGTGAGATGTCAGGAACAATATTCAAAAGAAATGAGGAACACACCTATGAAGGAATTGATGTGACGTAAGGTCAAAGGTCAGCATACAGTAAATGGCTTTTATTATAGGGGTGACTTTAAGGTTATTTTTCTCCACATTTCTACAGTAGAATGCCACCAAAATGATACCAGAAGTAGAATAAGACCCCAGGAACAGTATGCAAAAGAGATGAGGAAGACACCTATGAAGGAATTGATCTGACGTAAGGTCAAAGGTCAGCATACTGTAAATGGGTTTTATTATAGGGGTGACTTTAAGGTTATTTTTCTCCACATTTCTACAGTAGAATGCCACCAAAATGATATCAGAAGTAGAATAAGACCCCAGGAACAGTATGCAAAAGAGATGAGGAAGACACCTATGAAGGAATTGGTGTGAGGTAAGGTCAAAGGTCAGCATACTGTAAATTGGGATTTTTAAAATGATTTTTCTCCAAATTTCTACAGTAGAATGCCACCAAAATGATACCAGAAGTAGAGTGAGATGTCAGGAACAATATGCAAAAGAATTGAGGAGCACACCTATGAAGGAATTGATCTGACGTAAGGTCAAAGGTCAGCATACTGTAACTGGGTTTTATTATAGGGGTGACTTTAAGGTTATTTTTCTCCACATTTCTACAGTAAAATGCCACCAAAATGATATCAGAAGTAGAATAAGACCCCAGGAACAGTATGCAAAAGAAATGAGGAAGACACCTATGAAGGAATTGGTGTGAGGTAAGGTCAAAGGTCAGCATACAGTAAATGGCTTTTATTATAGGGGTCGTTTTAAATGAATTTTTCTCCACATTTCTACAGTAAAATGTCGATGAAAGGTGATTTACGGCAGTGAAATATAACTAAAAAGTTGATTAATCTTGTAAGTGATTTTCCTCCACATTTCTCCAGTAAAAGCACATAGGCTTTATGTATCTTTCAGGACCTTCACTCTGCTCGAGAACCGTGCCTACCGTATTTACTGTAGCACGCGCCCAACGAAAATCAAACAGTGGCTCACTTTACCACTATCTCGCAAACAGCGGCTCACTTTACCGCGGTCTCAAACTGAGCCTTCTTGGCGGCCTCAATTTGTTCTGAAGTGAAGCTTCTTGTCACCAGCAGAACAATCTCGTCGTGGCTTAAAGTTGGTCCGTGTACCTTTTGTCAGTTTGATATTCCGTTTTAATAAAAAAACGGGGAAACGGAAATACCGTGGTTTTTTCCTTTTTTCCTTTTCAAACAAAAACCAATAAATGAAAAAACAGAGTCGTTTTTCCGTTTTTGGTTTTCTGAATCAAAAACGAAAAACGAGAAAACCACAGTCAAATAACGGCCCGAATTTGGTTTTTGTAAATTCATTTGTTCGTTTTTCGTTTCATGTTTATCAATATAACGGCGGGCAGAACGGAAGCGGAAGTGAAACGTAATAACTTCAAAATAAAAGCATGCTTATTTTCATACAGACTACCGTTCTCTTTATACACTCATTTTTACAGATTATGCTCGACACGTATAGCCTACATTTAGTTCAGTGAACTAAAGTATAGTTGTAGATGCCATGTACTAGTGTTTTGTGTGTGTGTATGGGGGGGGGGGGGGGGGGGGGGGGGGGGGGGTCAGGTGGGATGATACGTCACCAAGCGTAGTAAAATCAGCTGTTCTTCACCTGTGACCTGCTATGTTTTAGCTTATCGACATTCCTCTGGAGCTCAGTTTTTATTGTTGAAGCGCGTCCGGCCCTATTAGCCATTAATTGTTCCATCCAGTCGCCCTAACAAGTAGGTTATTTTTAGCTGAATGCATATTGTGGGAAAGTTTTACCCTGCGAACGTCACCAGCAGAGGTCCCCATCACACACAAAATAAAAGTAGCATGCTGCTTACTTTCATACAGCCGAACGTTCACTTTATAGCCTAGCTACAGCCCTACACCAACGTTAATTTAAGCAATATCACACGAGAGGGAGTGCTGTTGTACTGTATATCAGCACGGCTGTGATTCACTGCGGTCGAATGAGCCGTCGTTCGTCTTCGCGGAGTCAAGCCAGCCGCACAGACATTTTAACTGCGCCCGTATCAGAGAACGGCGAATGCTCCGAGTCCACCGGCAAAGCTAGCGCTAGTTTAGAACCAAGCGAGATGACTTCCGGTTTTCAAAATAAGACGAGGATAATACGGAGGCAATCGAGGCGTGTGTGTGTGTGTGTGTGTGTGTGTGTGTGTGTGTGTGTGTGTGTGTGTGTGTGTGTGTGTGTGTGTGTGTGTGTGTGTGTGTGTGTGTGTGTGTGTGTATAACCATTGTTTATTGGCTGTTAGGCTACAGTGTAATGAGGTGTTTTCAACACTTTTTTTCCACATCATTAAAGCAGAAGTAAGGGGAATGTTTGTGTTAATATAAGTCTTAAATAGTTCTATCTTCCGACAGCAATCACTTCTATAGAGTGGTGGTTACACCTATCAGGGCCTAATGCATTTTAAACAGGAAAAAGGCCTTATACTCCAGTTTTACTGTACAGTAACATCACTTTGGTCCATAACTTCTGTCAATACTTGGTACAGTTGACTTCAGGACCACGCTGGCTACTTCCTCAGTCATGATCAAACATTTTTACTGTATCATTTTGGAGAAATGAAGCCTCAAATTTGCATCTTTAGCTTCTTTTAAACAGGAAAAAGGCCTAATACTCTACATTTACTGTACTGTAACATCACTATGGCCCATAAGTTCTGACAATGGTTAGTACAGTTGACCTCAGGAGTATCCTGGCTACACCCTCCGTCATTTTCAAACATTTTTAATGTATCATTTTGGAGAAATTAAGCCTAGAAGTTGTCTTTCCTTGGACTTGCACTGGAAAAGCTCTGTCATTTTAGAGAAATTAAGCCTCTAAATGAGAATAAATACCGAGCATAAGGCCTCTTTCTATGTAAAAATGGAACTGTATAGCTGAATTTCTCTAAAATGATGCAGGAAAAATGCTTAATAGTGGATCAGTGGGTTGTAAGGATGGTCCTGGAAACAACTTTATCAACTTTTGTCAAAAATTATGTATCATAGGGATTTTACATTTGCGTCAATATTGAGCAGAATTAATGGATTCATTTCTCAAAAATTATACAGTCCAAATACTTGACACTGCATGGGTGAGTAGTCAGGATATTCCCGAGGTCAACACTAACCATTGTCAGAACTTTAGGCCAAAGTGATATTACTGTACAGTAAAGATGGAACATTAGGCTTTGCAAAACTTTTTTTTTTTTCCAAATTTGAGGCTTAATTTCTCTAAAATGATACAGTAAAATGTTTGATATTGAGTGAGGGAGTAGTCAGGATGGTCCTGAAGTCAACTGTACCAACCATTGTCCAAACTTATGCACCAAAGTGATGTTACTGTACAGTCAATATGGAGTATTAGACCTTTTTGTCTTGTTTAAAAAAAGCTAAGAATGCAACTTTGAGGTTTAATTTCCCCAAAATGATACAGTAAAAAGTTTGATAATGACTGAGAAAGTAGCCAGGATGATCCTGAAGTCAACTTTACCAAGTATTGACAGAACTTATGGACCAAAGTGATGTTATTGTACAGTAAAATGGAGTATAAAGCCTTTTTTCCTGTTTAAAAGAAGCTAAAGATGCAACTTTGAGGCTTAATTTCTCCAAAATGATACAGTAAAAATGTTTGATATTGAGTGAGGGAGTAGCCAGGGTGGTTCTGAAGTCAACTGTACCAACCATTGCCTGAACTTATGGACCAAAGTGATGTTATAGTACAGTAAATAAAGAGTATAAGGCCTTTTTGTCATGTTTTAAAAAAGCTAAGAATGCAACTTTGAGGTTTAATTTCCCCAAAATGATACAGTAAAAATGTTTGATAATGACTGAGGGAGTAGTCAGGGTGGTCCTGAAGTCAACTGTACCAACCTTTGTCTGAACTTATGGACCAAAGTGTTGTTATTGTACAGTAAATATGGAGTATTAGACCTTTTTGTCATGTTTAAAAAAAGCAAAAAATGCAACTTTGAGGCTTAATTTTTCCAAAATTATACAGTAAAAATGTTTGATATTGAGTGAGGGAGTAGCCAGGGTGGTCCTGAAGTCATCTGTACCAACCATTTCCTAAACTTATGGACCAAAGTGATGTTATAGTACAGTAAATAAAGAGTATAAGGCAATTTTTCCTGTTCAAAAAAAATAAAATCAAAAAATGCAACTTTGAGGCTTAATTTCTCCAAAATCATACAGTAAAAATGTTTGGTAATGACTGAGGGAGTAGTCAGGGTGGACCTGAAGTCAACTGTACCAAGTATTGACCGAACCTATGGACCAAAGTGATGTTATAGTACAGTAAAAATGGAGTATAAAGGCCTTTTTCCTGTTTAAAATTCATTAGGCCCTGTTAGGTGTAACCTCACACTCACACACACACACACACACACACACACACACACACACACACACACACACACACACACACACACACACACACGCCTGTAAAAAGTCCCACTGCTGTTATACTGTATATCAGCACTCATGGTCGGAACTAACTGTTGTATAATGCTTAATTAACGTTGGTGTAGGGCTGTAGCTAGGCTATAAAGTGAACGTTTGGCTGTATGAAAGTAAGCAGCATGCTACTTTTATTTTGTGTGTGATGGGGACCTCTGCTGGTGACGTTCGCAGGGTAAAACTTTCCCACAATATGCATTCACACTCAGCTAAAAATAACCTACTTGTTAGGGCGACTGGATGGAACAATTAATGGCTAATAGGGCCGGACGCGCTTCAACAATAAAAACTGAGCTCCAGAGGAATGTCGATAAGCTAAAACATAGCAGGTCACAGGTGAAGAACAGCTGATTTTACTACGCTTGGTGACGTATCATCCCACCTGACCCCTGACCCCCCCCCCCCCCACACACACACACACACACACACACACACACACACACACACACACGCCTGTAAAAAGTCCCACTGCTGTTATACTGTATATCAGCACTCATGGTCGGAAGTAACTGTTGTATAATGCTTAATTAACGTTGGTGTAGGGCTGTAGCTAGGCTATAAAGTGAACGTTTGGCTGTATGAAAGTAAGCAGCACGATTTTGTGTGTGATGGGGACCTCTGGTGACGTTCGCAGGGTAAAACTTTCCCACAATATGCATTCACAGCTAAGAATAACCTACTTGTTAGGGCGACTATGGATGGAACAATTAATGGCTAATCGGGCCGGACGCGCTTCAATAATAAAAACTGAGCTCCAGAGGAATGTCGATAAGCTAAAACATAGCAGGTCACAGGTGAAGAACAGCTGACCCCCCCCCCCCCCCCCCCCCCCCACACACACACACACACACACACACACACACACACACACACAAAACACTAGTACATGGCATCTACAACTTTAGTTCACTGAAATAAATGTAGGCTATACGTGTCGAGCATAATCTGTAAAAATGAGTGTATAAAGAGAACGGTAGTCTGGATGAAAATAAGCATGCTTTTATTTTGAAGTTATTACGTGTCACTTCCGCTTCCGTTCTGCCCGCCGTTATATTGATAAACATGAAACGAAAAACGAACAAATGAATTTACAAAAACCAAATTCGGGCCGTTATTTGACTGTGGTTTTCTCGTTTTTCGTTTTTGATTCAGAAAACCAAAAACGGACTCTGTTTTTTCATTTATTGGTTTTTGTTTGAAAAGTAAAAAAGGAAAAAACCACGGTATTTCCGTTTTCCCGTTTTTTTATTAAAACGGAATATCAAACTGACAAAAGGTACACGGACCATTTGAATGTGGTTTTCTCGTTTTTCGTTTTTGATTCAGAAAACCAAAAACGGGAAAACGACTCTGTTTTTTCATTTATTGGTTTTTGTTTGAAAAGTAAAAAAGGAAAAAACCACGGTATTTCCGTTTTCCCGTTTTTTTATTAAAACGGAATATCAAACTGACAAAAGGTACACGGACCCCCGGTTTTCTGAATCAAAAACGAAAAACGAGAAAACCACAGTCAAATAACGGCCCGAATTTGGTTTTTGTAAATTCATTTGTTCGTTTTTCGTTTCATGTTTATCAATATAACGGCGGGCAGAACGGAAGCGGAAGTGACACGTAATAACTTCAAAATAAAAGCATGCTTATTTTCATCCAGACTACCGTTCTCTTTATACACTCATTTTTACAGATTATGCTCGACACGCCTACATTTATTTCAGTGAACTAAAGTATATGCCATGTACTAGTGTTTTGTGTGTGTGTGTGTGTGTGTGTGTGTGTGTGTGTGTGTGTGTGTGTGTGTGTGTGGGGGTCAGGTGGGATGATACGTCACCAAGCGTAGTAAAATCAGCTGTTCTTCACCTGTGACCTGCTATGTTTTAGCTTATCGACATTCCTCTGGAGCTCAGTTTTTATTGTTGAAGCGCGTCCGGCCCTATTAGCCATTAATTGTTCCATCCAGTCGCCCTAACAAGTAGGTTATTTTTAGCTGAGTGTGAATGCATATTGTGGGAAAGTTTTACCCTGCGAACGTCACCAGCAGAGGTCCCCATCACACACAAAATAAAAGTAGCATGCTGCTTACTTTCATACAGCCAAACGTTCACTTTATAGCCTAGCTACAGCCCTACACCAACGTTAATTAAGCATTATACAACAGTTAGTTCCGACCATGAGTGCTGATATACAGTATAACAGCAGTGGGACTTTTTACAGGCGTGTGTGTGTGTGTGTGTGTGTGTGTGTGTGTGTGTGTGTGTGTGTGTGTGTGTGTGTGTGTGTGTGTGTGTGAGTGTGAGGTTACACCTAACAGGGCCTAATGAATTTTAAACAGGAAAAAGGCCTTTATACTCCATTTTTACTGTACTATAACATCACTTTGGTCCATAGGTTCGGTCAATACTTGGTACAGTTGACTTCAGGTCCACCCTGACTACTCCCTCAGTCATTACCAAACATTTTTACTGTATGATTTTGGAGAAATTAAGCCTCAAAGTTGCATTTTTTGATTTTATTTTTTTTGAACAGGAAAAAATTGCCTTATACTCTTTATTTACTGTACTATAACATCACTTTGGTCCATAAGTTTAGGAAATGGTTGGTACAGATGACTTCAGGACCACCCTGGCTACTCCCTCACTCAATATCAAACATTTTTACTGTATAATTTTGGAAAAATTAAGCCTCAAAGTTGCATTTTTTGCTTTTTTTAAACATGACAAAAAGGTCTAATACTCCATATTAACTGTACAATAACAAACACTTTGGTCCATAAGTTCAGACAAAGGTTGGTACAGTTGACTTCAGGACCACCCTGACTACTCCCTCAGTCATTATCAAACATTTTTACTGTATCATTTTGGGGAAATTAAACCTCAAAGTTGCATTCTTAGCTTTTTTAAAACATGACAAAAAGGCCTTATACTCTTTATTTACTGTACTATAACATCACTTTGGTCCATAAGTTCAGGCAATGGTTGGTACAGTTGACTTCAGAACCACCCTGGCTACTCCCTCACTCAATATCAAACATTTTTACTGTATCATTTTGGAGAAATTAAGCCTCAAAGTTGCATCTTTAGCTTCTTTTAAACAGGAAAAAAGGCTTTATACTCCATTTTACTGTACAATAACATCACTTTGGTCCATAAGTTCTGTCAATACTTGGTAAAGTTGACTTCAGGATCATCCTGGCTACTTTCTCAGTCATTATCAAACTTTTTACTGTATCATTTTGGGGAAATTAAACCTCAAAGTTGCATTTTTTGCTTTTTTTAAACATGACAAAAGGTCTAATACTCCATATTGACTGTACAGTAACATCACTTTGGTGCATAAGTTTGGACAATGGTTGGTACAGTTGACTTCAGGACCATCCTGACTACTCCCTCACTCAATATCAAACATTTTACTGTATCATTTTAGAGAAATTAAGCCTCAAATTTGGAAAAAAAAAAAAGTTTTGCAAAGCCTAATGTTCCATCTTTACTGTACAGTAATATCACTTTGGCCTAAAGTTCTGACAATGGTTAGTGTTGACCTCGGGAATATCCTGACTACTCACCCATGCAGTGTCAAGTATTTGGACTGTATAATTTTTGAGAAATGAATCCATTAATTCTGCTCAATATTGACGCAAATGTAAAATCCCTATGATACATAATTTTTGACAAAAGTTGATAAAGTTGTTTCCAGGACCATCCTTACAACCCACTGATCCACTATTAAGCATTTTTCCTGCATCATTTTAGAGAAATTCAGCTATACAGTTCCATTTTTACATAGAAAGAGGCCTTATGCTCGGTATTTATTCTCATTTAGAGGCTTAATTTCTCTAAAATGACAGAGCTTTTCCAGTGCAAGTCCAAGGAAAGACAACTTCTAGGCTTAATTTCTCCAAAATGATACATTAAAAATGTTTGAAAATGACGGAGGGTGTAGCCAGGATACTCCTGAGGTCAACTGTACTAACCATTGTCAGAACTTATGGGCCATAGTGATGTTACAGTACAGTAAATGTAGAGTATTAGGCCTTTTTCCTGTTTAAAAGAAGCTAAAGATGCAAATTTGAGGCTTCATTTCTCCAAAATGATACAGTAAAAATGTTTGATCATGACTGAGGAAGTAGCCAGCGTGGTCCTGAAGTCAACTGTACCAAGTATTGACAGAAGTTATGGACCAAAGTGATGTTACTGTACAGTAAAACTGGAGTATAAGGCCTTTTTCCTGTTTAAAATGCATTAGGCCCTGATAGGTGTAACCACCACTCTATAGAAGTGATTGCTGTCGGAAGATAGAACTATTTAAGACTTATATTAACACAAACATTCCCCTTACTTCTGCTTTAATGATGTGGAAAAAAAGTGTTGAAAACACCTCATTACACTGTAGCCTAACAGCCAATAAACAATGGTTATACACACACACACACACACACACACACACACACACACACACACACACACACACACACACACACACACACACACACACACACACACACACACACACACGCCTCGATTGCCTCCGTATTATCCTCGTCTTATTTTGAAAACCGGAAGTCATCTCGCTTGGTTCTAAAACTAGCGCTAGCTTTGCCGGTGGACTCGGAGCATTCGCCGTTCTCTGATACGGGCGCAGTTAAAATGTCTGTGCGGCTGGCTTGACTCCGCGAAGACGAACGACGGCTCATTCGACCGCAGTGAATCACAGCCGTGCTGATATACAGTACAACAGCACTCCCTCTCGTGTGATATTGCTTAAATTAACGTTGGTGTAGGGCTGTAGCTAGGCTATAAAGTGAACGTTCGGCTGTATGAAAGTAAGCAGCATGCTACTTTTATTTTGTGTGTGATGGGGACCTCTGCTGGTGACGTTCGCAGGGTAAAACTTTCCCACAATATGCATTCAGCTAAAAATAACCTACTTGTTAGGGCGACTGGATGGAACAATTAATGGCTAATAGGGCCGGACGCGCTTCAACAATAAAAACTGAGCTCCAGAGGAATGTCGATAAGCTAAAACATAGCAGGTCACAGGTGAAGAACAGCTGATTTTACTACGCTTGGTGACGTATCATCCCACCTGACCCCCCCCCCCCCCCCATACACACACACAAAACACTAGTACATGGCATCTACAACTATACTAAATGTAGGCTATACGTGTCGAGCATAATCTGTAAAAATGAGTGTATAAAGAGAACGGTAGTCTGTATGAAAATAAGCATGCTTTTATTTTGAAGTTATTACGTTTCACTTCCGCTTCCGTTCTGCCCGCCGTTATATTGATAAACATGAAACGAAAAACGAACAAATGAATTTACAAAAACCAAATTCGGGCCGTTATTTGACTGTGGTTTTCTCGTTTTTCGTTTTTGATTCAGAAAACCAAAAACGGAAAAACGACTCTGTTTTTTCATTTATTGGTTTTTGTTTGAAAAGGAAAAAAGGAAAAAACCACGGTATTTCCGTTTCCCCGTTTTTTTATTAAAACGGAATATCAAACTGACAAAAGGTACACGGACCCCGGAAGCGGAAGTGAAGTGTAAAACCGTCAAAATAATAGTTTAGCGTGCTGGCGCTAACTTCTTAGCGTATATTGTAGACTGCCGTCCTCTTTCTACACCACATGGTTCACTTTTTTTATTTTATTTTATTTTTTACTTCTGTGAACAGCTGGTTGTTTGGAAGAACGTGTTAGGCCTATAATCTATTCCTGACGTCTGCGGTCGATATAAAGTCGATAGGTTTCATTCATTGACAGACAACACAAACAGCCGCGCTGCCAGTCAGCTGACGCACAGCACAACACACAGCACGGCGACGTGTGCGGGCTGCTGCAGCAGTGCACATCAAAGGGACACCGCCGGAAATAAAATAAATAGGCTACACATAGTTTTTAAATTGTTTTTGCGCATGTTTTCATCCATAAAATTAACAAAAATGAACACTATAAGCGGATTTCTTGATTACTATAATTAGCCTAAAACAGCATTTGTAGCCTATAGAAATGATTCCGTCCCAAGCCTTAGATCTAGCTAAGTGGTTGATTACTGTATCCGGTTTCCACTGTAAATCAACCTGCTCCTCCCGACTGAAATGAAGTGATCACAGGCGCAGCTCATCACCGCCGTGACAGTTGGGTCTGTCCGGGGATTTAGTTTTTGTTGAGCCTGGCTGTGTTGGCCATCATCCGCCGTGGTAGCACTGAGGTCTACTATGTAAAAACTGCGCCACCCTGTGGCTAAACAACTGCACTTAAGTCATAAGTTCTCAAAATCATTCAAGACAGTCTGGCTGCAGACCTGCAGTGTCAGGACACCTCGTATTGACTGTGGGTGATGGGGACCTCTGCTGACTTGATAGATGTTCTTAATTTAGGCAGGGGGCGTAAAGCTAACAGTAACGTTTTTCCACAGTAAGTGCTTTCACACAATCGTCTAAAATTATAATAATAGGCCTAAGACGTTCTTCCAAACAACCAGCTGAAAAAAAAAAGTGAACCATAGGTGTAGAAAGAGGACGGTAGTCGGTCTATACGCTAAGAAGTTAGCGCCAGCACGCTAAACTATTATTTTGACGGTTTTACACTTCACTTCCGCTTCCGGTCTGTCCCCAGTCATATCATATTCATTAAAAAAAAAGAAACGAAAAACGACAAAATGAATTTGAAAAAACCAAATTTCGGCCGTTATTTGGTTTTGGTTTTTTGGTTTTCTTGTTTTTTAAGCCGACAGCAAAAACCCAGCAAAAACCGTTTTTCCGTTTTTGTTTTAAAATGAAAAAAGGAAAAAGGGGCGCTGTTTCCGTTTTTCCGTTTTTGTTTTAAAACGAAAAAACGGATTATACTTTTATACCCGGACCTTCCGGTCTGTCCCCCGTCATATAAGAAACGAAAAACGACAAAATGAATTTGCAAAAACCAAATTTCGGCCGTTATTTGGTTTTGGTTTTCTCGTTTTTTATGCTGACAGCAAAAACCCAGCAAAAACCGTTTTTCCGTTTTTGTTTTAAAATGAAAAAAGGAAAAAGGGGCGCTGTTTCCGTTTTTCCGTTTTTGTTTTAAAACGAAAAAACGGATTATACTTTTATACCCGGACCAGACCAAGGTACGTTTTATCAGTCTGTTCTCTGGGAATAATTGACATAAGGAGAAACCAGAAACAAGCCGTTTTTTCGTTTTGGAAAAAAAAAACGGAAATCAAAATTTCAGTTCGTTTTCTCGTTTTTGGTTCTTACGGTATTTAACAAAACAAATTTACCACTCAATATTTTGTTTCCGTGGGTGGGCGGGTCCTCTGATTGGCTAGTGTGCTTCCTTGCCCTGTGCCCTTCAAAATAAAAGTTCCTCAATTTGATAATGTCGACAAAAATATTAGGCCTACTGTAGGCTACAGACACTAGCAGACATAGAGGACCCCATCACCCACAGTCAAGACTGACACAGCTTCAAATAACAATAATAGTAGGCTATTCATAATGAAAATGAGAACTTATGAAGTTATGATGACTTCAGTGTAGCCTAGTTGATGTTTAGCCACAAGGTGGCGCAGTTATTACATGAAGAGTAGATCTGAGGGCTTTACGACGGAGGCTCACAACATATCGTGTGTATTATTGAAAGCGAGGGGTGTGCCTATAGGCTATAGGCTAGTGAGTACAGAGTGTCTACTCTGTACAGTGACAAAGACTGTACAGTAACTTCGTTCAACCTATAGGCTACAGTAGGTAGGCTACTACTTCAAAGCGGCCATTTCACTCGCGGGGAGCGAGATTCACGCAACGCGTGACAAATGGGCCGGAGCCTCTTGGATGAGAGGTGAAACGTCTTCCTAGACAAATAACTAAATCCAGTTCCTTTCGATTTAACCTCCTTTGAAGTAAGTGACAAATGTAGCCACTAGGTGGAAACATAGCACTGAATTGCAGGTCAAACGATTTTGGGACAATTCCACATTTGACCACAATGTAGCTGCCATAGATATATAAGAAGACTAGATGACTCACCCACCGCTGCTGCCCAATGACACACCGTAGCCAGTACGGCGGCCATCTTGGGACGGGCAACTCTCTCCCTCAGAGCATTGAGCCTCTGCTGCATGTTCTGCTATAATGACCATAACTTGCTCAGTTTTTGTCCCATTTCGAAACGGTTTGATTTTTTACGAACGTCTATGCAGTTATGATGCAGCATACTTAAAATCACGGATAATTTTAATCATGTACTTTTTTTTGTAAAAGTAACATTATTGACATTATGCAAATAGTTAAAGTAATAGCTACATACTGATTTATTTTTCACAGAGTTATGAATCGTTTTTTTAGTGAAGATGACTGGATCACCTATCTACTGCACTGTAACTGCAGCCAGAGTCAGAGCAAGTTGCCCGTTCAAATATGGCCGACTGTGAGCTACGCCTGCGTGTAGTTCGATCTACCCCCTTGGTAGCTGCAATGGAGAGTGGCGCTGTTTTAGGCTACAAAACACACTAACGAAAGGTACAACCTAAACTGAGATTCGAACCCCCACTAGCGGATGATTCTGCTTATTTAGGGAGCTGTTCTACCAGGGGAGCTATACATCCATCATGATGCTCCAATGTGTCTTATTGATCACGGACCCGCTGCTCCAGCTGACACACATCAGCGTCGGGACATAGGTGCTGCTGTCGTGTCTTCAACCTAAAAACTGATCTTTATACATTTTTTCGTTGAGTAAAAATCCTCTCTGAATTATGGAATTGATAAGAATCATTTCTTAAATGCTTGTATGGACGTTGAAACTTCTGTAGGCTGTGCGTAATTGTTTCTGCCTCCGCTTAGCCGTGGCTGCAGCGAGCGAGGAAAATCACAACCTCAGATGTCTTTAGGGTATCAGATATTACAGTTTTTCTCAGTCGCTTTGGTGCTATTCTCAGATCAGAATGAAAGTTCTCATAACTATTAGTTCAACCTCCACAACATGTAGTCATTTGTCCACATCATAGTAGCAGTTTCTCCTTCCTCTGAACAAATTGCAAATGCTTTTGGACATGTATCAGTTGCTCTCATACAATTCTCTGCTGTTTTACAACATTATCATTTGTTTATGTCATGTCAGTCAAAATGAACTATACTTTTGAACGCTGAATAGTCTTTCCCTATAAAACTAATAGTCCTCATTTCATTGCTTGAGTCATTACATACAAAATTGTTGAACTAGTTTTCAAAATCTGTCAAATTAATTTGAAATGTTGAGAGAAGCACTGTGAATTCAATGATTCAAACATTTACAGTAAGGAACAACAGGTATGGTATTGGACAGTAATTCAGCACTAAACAATCTGCACTGCTGTCATTGTGTCAGGCATTACTGTTAGATACAGTGGGACATTTACATTTAGACTTACAGCTTCACTAGAGAACAGATTTACTGTATTGTAATGTATTACAGCAACTACATCTTTACAGTACGGTACTGTACTACAGCATTTTACAAGTAGGAAGCACTTTTACAGTATTGTACACTACAGTAATAATGGTTGATGCAGTACATGTACTGTACATTACTGTAATTTTACTCTGCATCACATAGGATTACAAGACAACCTCACAGAGGTGGAAGAGACTGAGCCCATTACAAACAATGGCATAAGGTTGAAAGAGATACAATGTAAGGATGACATTACTGTATCTTTGGGAATATTGAATCTGTTTCAATCGCTACAGTTGACAGAGTGATGTAGATGAAAATGTGACTGGAACGTCTGGATGTGCAGGAATGATTTACAGTACTCTGTAGGTTCACTTACTATATGTACTGCAACATTGTTTACGTAAAGTTGTACCCAAAGAGTGTTTCTTATGTTTGTTGTAGATGACTGTAGTGTATTTTTCCTTTGCACAATGCTGTGAACGAATCAGAATTGCAAAGAGCATATGTAGTAGAAATGTGAAACATACATATTCAGTATCTCCACTAAATACAGTAATGTGTAACTTTACTGTAGTTTTCACATGGCTGTACAATAGTGTATAGTGCTGTCTGGAGCATTTTCAGGTAGTATCATCACTTTCTGCATTGGAAAACACAGAATTATAGCTGCTGCGCAGCGATGGGTCGGGTCCGGGCTACTTTTGGGCATATTTAGGCAATTCTGAGCAACAAACAGGAGAATTGGAAGACAGGACAGTTGACTTTATAATGTCCAATTTGCATCATTTGAGGATTGAACCCACAACCTCTAGAACCAAAGACCTTTGTCTATCGCACTGAGCTAATTGACAAGTGGCAGTGCAACAGTGGCTTCACAAATTGAGTAAGCCATTCACTGTCGCGCAGGCAGATTTGAAACCACAGTAAAAAGAAAAATCAGTTTTTGAGGTAAAATAATGATATGTATTTGTAAAACATCTACTATGAGTCTAAGATGTTAGGAGCCTTCGCACATGGTCCAGTCCAAGCTATTTGGATTTTTAAACTTAGAGGTTTGCTGTGATGCCACCATTTGATCTGTCATCATCTTCATCACCCTTGCTGGGTCTCGAACTCACAATCTCTGACACCAAGAACCAGCTCCTAACTCGCTGAGCTAATTGGCTGGTAGTGAGACCTGCTGTGTAGCTTCATTTATCCACTCAGGTGAGTCAGTGCCCGGGCAGCTGTTGTGATGAAATGGTCAAAAGTCAGAAATTCAGTCATCTAAACAAAAATCTGATAATACATAAATTGCATCTTGACAGCATGGAAATGTTGGTGATTTGTTTTTAATGATGAATGTTTTGCTTCATAAGAGAAAATATGATGTTTATAAATTCCACTCTCACATTGACTGCAGTTGTTCCCATGAGAGCAGAATTCAAAATGTTCTCAAAAATTCAGTTTTTGAATTAAAATTCTGATATTTGCTAAACTTCATCAACCATGACTCCAGAATATTCTCATTTTTTTTCAGGAAGTTTGAAAATGTATTTAGCAAGAATTTGATGGTATATGTTTACAGTACTTTTTGCTTAATCAAAAATCCGAGAAACAAGTTTTGTGGAGGACGGTCTGGAGATGCTCTGTAGCAAGTTTGGTGTCAACTGAGCAAAAATTGTGGGAGGAGATACATTTTAAAAAATTTACAGTTATTGAAAAAAACAGAGTGATGGACTTCATAATTTGTAATAAGTTTAAGTGGACAAAAGTTTCAGCAGTATTGAGGCTACATTGTGGTGAAGTTTCAACACTGTAGCATCTACCGTTGGTTTGGTAGGAATTTTTAAAGTTTTTAAATTTAAACGCTTATTGTGCCCCCCCTAGGAGGAGGGGGCACATGTCCTTGGAGTTGAGTGAATCTGGCATGGGACTGAACCTTTGTGCAAAGTTTGGTGAGTTTTCGCCCATGGGAAGTAGGGGAGAGCAGGGTCGAAAGTAACATTTTTCAAATAAATGTAATTTAAAAAGATAGTATTACAGAAAGAGACATTTTTTTTGTTGTAATCACCATCTCATATGTGTTCTCTATCAATACCAGGTGTTATTTTGTAAAAATGTGAAACGACGTCGGTGTAATTTGACTTTGAAGAGAAGCTGCGCTTTGTTACTTTCGTCCCTCACGGCAGGGACGAAAGTAACAGGGGGGTGGGTCAAAAGTAACACGACAATATAAACTGGACTTGTGCTTATTTTTCTTGTTTTTATTTAAAATGTCTGACAATGCTCTTGTTAATATGTGATTACAAACATATTGTGACCTTTATATTATTTAAAAATATATTAAATTTAATTTTTAGAACGAACGATCAATGACGCTCATTTGGATTTTTTTTTAACGTTTGTAGATCGCTTATTAGCGTAGTGATTTTCTCTAAATTCCTGCTATTTTCTCTAAATTACAGTGTGAATTGGTGTTAAATAAAATTTATTAACTTTTTTTTTTACTACACTACACCTTGAGACTTGGTCAGAACAGATCTCTGTTGCCCTCCTGCTGACAGCCTGTTGTCCTGGTCCACTATGACAGGACCACCATGATCCACTGGTCATGCCCTCCTCCTGCACTTCTCCACTTATATATGGTCAAATTGTTTACGTTGTGTGTTTTAATCCCTCCCGTAGCACGGTGACCAATTTTTTTTTTTTTTTTTTTTGCACAGAATTGCTCATTGTTAATGTGTAGAGGGACGAAAGTAACAGGCCGTTACTTTCGTCCCTCCAGCGACTCCCGACACTCAAACCTGAGCTGCTTCTATACTGAAAAACTCTGACAAGTCAAACTTTATGATGTGTTAGAGGACTAATTAAAGTGTCTAACCATCATAATTATAACACCTGAAACGGTAAACACAGCTGATTAACCCAAAAAATTACCGCTCAAACGAATTTACTTTTCGTCACTGAAAACAGGTTCTTGAGTGTAACTCGGTCAAAGTCAGACATATTCTTAAGCTTTTTTGCAGTTCTGTTAGGTCCTGCATGATATACATGCTGACCAAGTTAGACATGTCAGACTTGTATGGGCTCGGAGAAAATCGCTCTGTTACTTTCGTCCTCCGTTACTTTCGACCCTGCTCTCCCCTATGACTTCCTTGGAAGAAGAAAGAAAGAAAGAAAGAAAGAAAGAAAGAAAGAAAGAAAGAAAGAAAGAAAGAAAGAAGAAGAAGAAGAAGAAGAAGAATTCCTAGGAATACAATAGTGTCCCGGCAGCTTAGCTGCCCGGACCCCAATAAAGTGTCCTAATGAAAACATGACAGAGCCATTTGACTATCTTGTTCGTAAACGATGGTGTCAGGACTTCTCATTTTGACGACATTGACAGTTTCATTGACATGAGTACTTGCTTTTGGGGGATGGACAATCCATTTTGAGCAAGTGACGCGCTTTTGCAGGTCATCCACTAGGTTTTGCAGTTTGAAATAATTGTTCTGAGAAATGCACTAACTGTTGTGCAAATGTTAAGAGTGATGTGAGAAAAGCACCAAAGCGATTGAGAAAAACTGTATTATAGGCTATTCTTATATTTAAGCAACATCCAGTCAGGCCGTGATATAGGCTCACGGGGGTGGACTGGGACAATAATTCAGGTCGGCAATTTTACCAGTAGGCTAAACAAATGTTCCTTAAAAAACAACTATGTCCATATTTTAGCTCTACTCTAAAACAAATAAAACACAAGTGATTATCCAAGGTCACCCAGATAATTGAGATGTCCCACCGCTGTGAAATCAGTCTGAATCAATCTGATACGGCTGCAGTCCCCCTCTCCATTCACTCTACCTGTAGCCTAAAACAGCGCCACTCTCCATTGCAGCTACATTGTGGTCAAATGTGGAATTGTCCCAAAATCGTTTGACCTGCAATTCAGTGCTATGTTTCCACCTAGTGGCTACATTTGTCACTTACTTCAAAGGAGGTTAAATCGAAAGGAACTGGATTTAGTTATTTGTCTAGGAAGACGTTTCACCTCTCATCCAAGAGGCTCACCGGCCCATTTGTCACGCGTTGCGTGAATCTCGCTCCCCGCGAGTGAAATGGCCACTTTGAAGTAGGCTAGTACCTACTGTAGCCTATATAGTCTAGACGGATTTCAGAGAAAAAGGCCTTCTATAAGAAGTAAGGAGCATTTATGGGTACAAGTCGGGAACCGGCCTATCTTACATATTTCAAGGATGCTGAGTCCAAAAAAAACGGTACCCAAGCGAAATTGTGAGTTTTTGACCTTCTAATTTGCATATCAAAATGGCCGCCAAAGCCCATCTTGCACAGTCATTGGACCATTTCCCCCTAGTTTTTTTTGTAAGTAGGCAATCAAGATGAGGAAATTAAGTTTCTATATCGATAGTCAAGGGTCAGGGCAAGGATATAGGCTATTGGAGGCTCACTAACTTTTTTATGCATATACATGCAAATGTACAACTCTAACTATGCTCACGCTCTGGGCCCCGCCCCCGCCCGTTAAGCCGGGTTTCCACCGAATCAACGGCCTTTTTTTTTTTTTTTTTTTACACACCGCAACATATGGTTCACGTCATGATAACTTCTGTATTTTGGCCATTCAAGCTTCCACAGTCCATAGTTCTCTTCTTTGTTTGATATTTCAAGAGACTTTTGGTTAAGTTACCATGGATAGCTCCTAGGCAGGATTGTTCTGCTCTGTTGTCGTCGCCGGTGTCAAGCCCCCCCCCCCCGCCATCGCCATCGCCATTGCCGCCGTCATTCGCGGCGGATGGCCGCGGGGGGGCCCCGCACGGTTACGTTACGGCGCTCTTCTGGTAAAGTTTGCCAACCTTATTTCTTTGTTATAAAGGAACCCCTAGGAGGAATAATAGGGGTGTTGTCATCTTGGATTTTTTTTGCTGGTGACCACTAGAGGCGCTATAACATTAAAATACTCAATTCATGCATATGGTCACAATAATGGTCAAAAAACCTACAGTTTATGCATAATTTTCAATGTTCAAGATTTTATATTTAGGGAAATGGATAAAAAAAACAATTCTAAAAGCAATTTTAATTGTATTGCTATATTTTGGCCAATATTGGTTAAAAAATATGACTTTTTTGTAGGCGTTTTTGACATACACATGAGCATCTTTTTTTTGCAATTATAATATTCAAGATTCTAACTAGTGATGGGATGTTATGCTAATTTAAGATGAGGGTCTTTCAAAATTTAGCAGCAGCCCCCCCTTCTGGAGCTAGAGCTCTGCACCATGCTTTTGCCATCAGTTTCACTATCTGTGCTTGATCGAACATACAGTATCTCACAAAAGTGAGTACATCCCTGCCATTAAAAAAAAAATTCTATTATATCTTTTCGTGGGACAACACTGAAGATACTATGACACATTGATACAATGTAAAGTAGTCAGTGTACAGCTTGTATAACAGTGTAAATTTGCTGTCCCCTCAAAATTACTCAACACACAGCCATTAATGTCTGAACCGCTGGCAACAGAAGTGAATACACCCCTAAGTGAAAATGTCCACCATCTGAACCAAAAAAGTTTGGTCTCATCAGACCACAGGACATGGTTCCAGTAATCCATGTCCCCAGTCTGCTTGTCTTCAGCAAACTTTGCTGCCTTTCTTGTGCATCATCTTTAGAAGAGGCTTCCTTCTGGGACGACAGCCATGCAGACCAATTGGATGCAGTGTGCAGTGTATGGTCTGAGTACTGACAGGCTGGGGGGGGGGGGGGGTCTGCCTGTCCTCTAACCCTACTGTAACACACTAAAGCAGAGCAGACCCCCTCCCTTCAGAAACTGGGCCCAGGGCAGTAGTCCAACATGATAACGACCCCAAACACACCTCCAAGACGACCACTGCCTCAAGTGGAAGGTGGAGGAGCACAAGGTGTCTGTCTAACATCCACCAGCTCTGTGATGTCATCATGGAGGAGTGGAAGAGGTTTCCAGTGGCAACCTGTGAAGCTCTAGTGAACTCCATGTCCTAGACAGTTGAGGCAGTGCTGGAAAAAAAATGGTAGTCACACAAAATAATGACACTTTGGGCACAATTTGGACATTTTCACATAGGGGTGTACTCACTTTTGTTTCCAGCGGTTCAGACTAATTTACACTGTTATACAAGCTGTACACTGACTACTTTACATTGTATAAAAGTGTCATATCTTCACTGTTGTCCCTTGAAAAGATATTTTTTTAAATGTCAGGGGTGTACTCACTTTTGTGAGATACTGTATTTGCTGCTGTGGTTAGTAGAGCATCATCTCCTCTGTCTGAAACAAGTGGACATGAATTACTATTTGTTAAGGACTTTAACGTTATAGTTATAACGTAGTTAGTTATTGTTATAGTTATAGTTATTGTCAACACTCAAGTTGTTTAGCCTAGATATACCTTACTAGCTAGTCATCATTTTTGAGTTATAGACTAGCATCCTATTTCACTTTGGTAAAAGATGAGAAAGTTGGATGAAACAGTTTGTCTCAAATAAACACAAGATGAAATTGTATCTACTAGTAGGAAACAAGTAGGAGCAACTCTTTGTGTTTCCAAAAAACACAAAGAGTGCCACATTTTCAGCTGACTCAATATGGAACCAGTTGGTGCTTTTTCAAATAAAAGACAGATTAATTGGGAAAAATGCTTAACTTGTCAAAATGACTATGGAAAAAGTAAAGATAAAGATCTACGAAATGGAACTGAAGATGGACTACGTGAGATCCATATACCATTTGTCTACAAAATGTGGTAGATAAGCTTCAAGCAGGATTTTCCAGGGGTGAAATATACTCATTGAAAACGGTTTGGGAAAGATACTGTGAGCTCATTGTAGATTTAGAAATTACTGTTAAGTGTGAATAAACACATAAACACATTTTCTATGACATTCTATGCCAAAAAAGTGGTATTTAGTATCCAATATTGGCTAAAATATTACAATATGATTCAAAAAGGCTTTTTTATTGCTGTTTTATCTATTTCCTTAGATATATAATCTTTAATCTTGACAATTATGCATACAAACTGTACAGGTTGGCCATACTTGTGACCAAAACTGACCATATTGGTGGTTCTGTGCCAGTACACCCTGAGGAAGACCTGTGTGAGGTCGAAACGTCGGTCCTTTTTTAATAAATTATATATACTTTTTCTACATCAAGGCTATGAGTTGAGCGACTGCTTTTTTCTTCCTTCACTGTTTTTGTTCCGGCTGTCAGCTCCTCTTCAATTCTGGTGTGCGCTCCTACCACGTTCTTTTCAAAACTGACCATATGCCTGAATTGAGAATTTGAATATTGTAGCGCCTCTAGTGGTCACCAACAAAAAAAAATCAAGATGACAACACCCCTAAAATTCCTTCTATAGGTTTCTTCTAACAAAAAAAATAGGTTGTCAAACTTTACCCAGACATGTGAGCAAAAGTCTTAATGGAGGCTCTTTTCTAAATTCGCCCCTTGACTAATTATATGTGTCATTTTTAAGGTGGACATAAATATTCAATAAATGTTACTCTGAAATTGTCCCTGTTGATATGACATATGATGTACACCATATTATATGATAACAAAGAAAAAAAATCCATTGCAAGTTGTCTGAGATTTCATGTTTTTTATAAAAAATTAAGCATTTGTTCTCTAAATTTTAAGACGGTTGCATATATACATAAAAAAGGAAGTGAGTCTCCACTATATCCTTGCTCTGACCCTAGACTATAGATCTAGAAACTTAATTTCCTCATCTTTGATTGCCTACTTACAAAAAAACTTGGGAAAAATGGTCCAACGACTGAGCAAGACAGGCAATTTGGCGGCCATTTTGATATGCAAATTAGAAGGTCAAAAACTCACAATTTCGCTTGGGTACCGGTTTTTTGGATTCAGCACCCTTGAAATATGTAAAGTAGGCCGGTTCCCGACTTGTACCCATAAATGCTCCTTACTTTCACTTTTTGGGTACATCCCGTCTAGTCTAATAGGTTGAACGAAGTTACTGTACAGTCTTTGTCACTGTACAGAGTAGACACTCTGTACTCACTAGCCTATAGCCTATAGGCACACCCCTCGCTTTCAATAATACACACGATATGTTGTGAGCCTCCGTCGTAAAGCCCTCAGATCTACTCTTCATGTAATAACTGAGCGGCCACCTTGTGGCTAAACATCAACTAGGCTACACTGAAGTCATCATAACTTCATAAGTTCTCATTTTCATTATGAATAGCCTACTATTATTGTTATTTGAAGCTGTGTCAGTCTTGACTGTGGGTGATGGGGTCCTCTATGTCTGCTAGTGTCTGTAGCCTACAGTAATATTTTTGTCGACATTATCAAATTGAGGAACTTTTATTTTGAAGGGCACAGGGCAAGGAAGCACACTAGCCAATCAGAGGACCCGCCCACCCACGGAAACAAAATATTGAGTGGTAAATTTGTTTTGTTAAATAAGAACCAAAAACGAGAAAACGAACTGAAATTTTGATTTCCGTTTTTTTTCCAAAACGAAAAATGTCAATTATTCCCAGAAAACAGACTGATAAAACGTACCTTGGTCGACAAAGATGCCATTTTGGATTTCAACCCAGGCCAAGTAAAAAAATAAAATGAAATAAATAAATAATAAAAATCTTAATTTAGCCAATTTCATAACACATGACAACAGAACAGCAGCAGTCACTGTTAAAATCCTGACTTTATATCCATAAATAAAATTTCACTTTGCTTTATATCAATATTTACATGTCAAGATCAATGCAAAAAAAAGTAGCACCTATTGATAACTGATTTGTGTGATATAATTGATATTATGAGGATATAATGTAGACTAATTTCTTGTTAATTTCAAAATGGACACAAGTCCCCATTCAATCTGGATAGTTTATTATTATACTTAAAGCAGATATCAGTGGCACGGCCGTTTCGGCTAATGCTGTGTTCAAGGCAGGCTTTTGAAACCGTAAGTTACAGCTTCAAGTCACAACTACGACTTGGTAGCGTTCCAGGTAACCCGTAGCTCGTGTTTTTACCGTCCTGTTGTCTGTGAAAGTTCCCTATAACGGCCACTCGTAACTTCCGACCCGTGAACTCGTACCAGATCGAACTGGTATGACTTCACAGGAAGGAAAAACACAAAGTACGAGTTTCCTTGAACGCACCATGAGTTAGCAGCCCCCGCCCTTGTCAGGCATCAATTGGTCCTCGTGCTACGTCACCACATTCACGCGCATCCCTTGGCTGCACACACAGCCCTTCATGCCGTTCTCTCCCCTCATTGGATAACACTTGTATCCCACAAGGAAAATTTTCTCCTCGGGTTACAGCAGAGCAGAGTGACGGAGAGACTCGTGTTTAGGCTGAAATACTTCATGTAAGTGATTGCTGACGGAAAATAGGACTATTTAGGACTTATATTAACAAAAACATTCCACTGATATCTGCTTTAAAGCAGAAGTAAGTGATATATTTGTGTTAATATAGCCTAAGTCTTAAATAGTTATATCTTCCGACAGCAATCACTTACATGGAGTGTTTGGTCTGAAACACGGGTCTGTCAGTCACTCTGCTCTGCTCTGAGTCGAGGAGAAAACATTTATCGTATCCTACAGTTTTTATCCAATGAGGAGAGAGAACGGCATGCAGGGCTGTGTGTGCAGCCAAGGGACGCCGTGAATGTGAGAATGTGGCGACGTCGGGACGAGGACTGTTAGGGTGCGTTCAAGGAAACTCGTATTTTTCCGACCGTGAAGTCGTACCAGTTCAATCTGGTACGAGTTCACCGGTCGGAAGTTACGAGTGGCCGTTATAGTGACTTTCACCGGTAAAACAGGTCGGAAAAACACGAGTGGGTTGCCTGGAACGCTACAAAGTCGTAAGTTGTGACTTGAAGCTGTAATTTACGATTTCAAAAGCCTACCTGGAACGCAGCATTAGCGAAAACGACCGGACCACTTACTTCTGCTT
>NW_028221205.1:0-29910 GCF_045865225.1 Trachurus japonicus | reverse complement strand
ATTCCTAAACTCTCATTAAACCATACGAGGGAGGGACTTCCGGAAAAATAACGAGCTCTCATTGGACAGTCAGGGGCGGGACTTCCGGAAAAATAACGAGCTCTCATTGGACAGTCAGGGGGCGGGACTTCCGGAAAAATAACGAGCTCTCATTGGACAGTCAGGGGGCGGGACTTCCGGTAAATAACGAGCTCTCATTGGACAGTCAGGGGGCGGGACTTCCGGTAAATAACGAGCTCTCATTGGACAGTCAGGGGGCGGGACTTCCGGTAAATAACGAGCTCTCATTGGCTGCTGCGAAACAATAGAACAATAGACCTGTCAAGTTTGACGAGAGGTGTATTACATATCTCTCTTATGTTGTTCGTTCACACCGTCACCGTTTATTCGTTACGTCCGCGGTGTAAAAGGCCGTGACGCAAAGACGCGATTAGGCGCGAGACGCGATTAGGCGCGCGACGCGGTAGACGCGACTTTTTTTTTTTGCGACGCAATACACGCGATTCTTTTTGTGCGACGGGACCTTCGCGTCTTCGTCTATTTCATCGTGTTTGGTGGGAAGACCCACAAGGGGCTTCCCACCAAACACGAGGAACGCTTTTTTTTTTCGCTCGAGTTGTGACGCGCGACCAAACGCGAGATACGCGGTTTGACGCTCTTTTTGACTCGTGTCAAAAAAAATTCACGAGCCCGCCAACAACTTTTTTTTTTTTCAAAGCAGGTTCAACTGGACTTAGTTATTTGTCTAGGAAGACGTTTCACCTCTCATCCAAGAGGCTTCATCAGTTCATGTAGCATCTGACCAGGCTGGGACTGGTCCAACTAACTTGTCTGGAGACTCAGTATAAGTCCAGTTGCTTTTCGATTTAACCTCCTTTGAAATTACTATGACCTTGGACAAATGAGAATATGCACCGGCCTACAACAACATTCTGCTCTCATCAACCATGGTTGAGGTCACAACGCTGCTCTGTAGCTGCTCTGGAAGTCCGAGACACTGAGGCCAAACGCCGCCGTCGCTTCTGATCCATGTCGGCGAGTTCCGGGCTGATGAGCTACAGAGACTTTAGAGTCAAAGGAGCAGTGCGTCGCTGTGTCGGACTGTTTGGATTTAATGAAGAAGCTGCACAGAGTCAGGTGAGCAGAAGCTGCCCCCCCCCCCCCCCCCCCCCACCCCCCCCCACCGTGGCGCCGCTGCTGTCTCACAGCCGCCACCCGACCCCTAGAATAAAACACCACCGACCCCTAGCGTGACGCACAGTGTTATGAGACACATTATGCATCCCAACTGTCTTTTTTTTTTAGAGGATTTTTTTTTTTTAACCAAGAATGCGAAAAATCATGATCCAGGGGCCAAAATTCGAAACAAATATATTTTTAATCATAATTCTCATTATTCTCCTGATGTCGGTTTAATGTAACAGATTGAGCTGATACGCGAGAGTAACGTGACAGCGGGGCAGTGCTGCAGCTGCTGTGCTGTGATGGACCTGATCAGACTGGTGGTGGTCCACAGTGAATCAGTCCCAGATCCTCCACCGTCAGCAGATCCCCCGAAAGCCCCCGCAAATAATACATCGACAAGAAGTTAAGTGGCAAGTTGCACCTTTTCGTCGGCTTATTATTTGCGGATTTTTTTTATATAGCCTATATAACGTCACTGCAACATGCGGCTCTCAGTGCTTGTCGGTGTTGTGTCTATAAATTGTGAAATAACTTTTCCTCAATAGAAATATGAGACGTGGTCGATATGTTTCATTCATCCATGTTTTGGCAGACAATACAAATAACCAATGATAATGAGATTTCCACCGCGTCGAACCAATCATGTGGCTGGAATAGAGCCAGTCAACAGTAACATGTGCATTTGTTTGGGTTGCTGCAGATGTGCACATCAGCTGACACCGCCAGAGAGAGACACATAACAGCCGCTTCAAGGAGACTAGCGGACTTTTTTTTTTTTTTAATAGCCTCTTCATTCATCTTGGGCGGGGGGCGGTGCGCCGTCTTATAATCCCACTGAGCAAGCAACGTCCATGGACGTCCAATACAGGTTGAAATCACGTCGGCCCGTCCAGGCCATGATCTGGACGTCTATATGACAGCCAGAATTAGTTGATAAATGACATTGAGACTATACGTCCACCCTGGCCCGGTTCTGGACGTCTATAGACAACCAAAATGAGTCGCAAATAGACATTCTGCTATGCCTTGTTCTGGACGTTAACATGACAGCCAGAATTAGTTGATATATGACACTGAGACTATATGTCAAGTCTGGCCCTGTTGGGGACGTCTATAGACAACCAAAATTAGTTGCAAATAGACGTCCTGCTAGGCCTTCATCTGGACGTCAATATGACAGCCAGAATTAGTTGATATATGACATTGAGACTATACGTCCAGCCTGGCCCGGTTCTGGATGTCTATAGACAACCAAAATGAGTTGCAAATAGACGTTTTGACAGGTCTTGATCTGGACGTCTATATGACAGCCAGAATTAGTTGATATATGACATTGAGACTATACGTCCAGCCTGGCCCAGTTCTGGATGTCTATAGACAATAGACGTTTTGACAGGTCTTGATCTGGACGTAAATATGACAACCAGAATTAGTTGATATATGACATTGAGACTATACGTCCGGCCTGGCCTGGTTCTGGACGTCTATAGACAACCAAAATTAGTTGCAAATAGACGTTCTGATAGGCCTTGATCTGAACATCAATATGACAGCTAGAATTAGTTGATATATGACATGAAGAATATCTGTCCAGCCTGGCCCAGTTCTGGACGTCTATAGACAACCAAAATTAGTTGCAAATAGACGTTCTGCTAGGCCTTGATCTGGACATCAATATGACAGCTAGAATTAGTTGATATATGACATTGAGACTATACGTCCGGCCTGGCCTGGTTCTGGACGTCTATAGACAACCAAATTGAGTTACAAATAGACGTTCTGATAGGCCTTGATCTGAACGTCTATACGGCATCCAGAATTAGTTGATATATGACATTGAGACAATACGTCCAGCCTGGCCCGGTTCTGGATGTCTATAGACAACCAAAATTAGTTGCAAATAGACGTTCTGCTAGGCCTTGATCTGAACGTCAACATGACAGCCAGAATTAATTGATATATGACATTGAGACAATACGTCCGGCCTGGCCTGGTTCTGGACGTCTATAGACAACCAAATTGAGTTACAAATAGACGTTCTGATAGGCCTTGATCTGAACGTCTATACGGCATCCAGAATTAGTTGATATATGACATTGAGACAATACGTCCAGCCTGGCCCGGTTCTGGATGTCTATAGACAACCGAAATGAGTTGCAAATAGATATTCTGCTAGGCCTTGATCTGGACGTCTATGACAGCCAGAATTAGTTGATAAATGACATTGAGACTATACGTCCAGCCTGACCCGGTCCTGGACGTCAATAGACAACCAAAAGGAGTTACAAATGATGTTCTGCTAAAAGATTATTTATAATTACTTGTATAACTCTAATGTTTATGAAGTAAATTTAGTGTTTTTGAAAGTGTGCAAAGGCCAATGAAATTACAGGAATGTCCTGTAAGGATTATGGTGGATTTCATTTATTTGAAAGGGAGAAAAAACCAGCACACTCTGAATATAAGATCCTTTGGTGATCTTTAATGTAGGACAGGCAGGTAGACGTTTCGACCGTAGTCTTTTTCAATGTGAAAAAAAAAGTGATTTCATTTATTTCCCATTTTGTAAATGAAACATCCTACTATCTTTCTCTGTTTTATTCAAGCACATGAAAGTATATCTGTATAAATGTGGAGCTTTTACCAAGGTAATCTCTGTTTACAGTTCATGGTTTTTGTGCACTTTAATATTTAAATTTTTCTAATTCTGGATGTAAATATAGGAAACTTTTTTTTGCATTGCTGCCAATTCACCGACAGAGTTGCCTTGGGTGCTAGCCCCAGAGCAGCTTGTATATCAGTAAAACGAATATACTGTATGGACAAGGGTCCTCAATTCAATAAAAGTGCATGGCAGATCCCTGGTAGAACATGGAAGCAAGAATCAGGTTTGAAGCTTGACCCAGCTGTGGCTGATGTTGTCTTCATTTCTACATGTGTGAACCAGTGTGAGCCCAGAACTTCATAATACATCATTCAAAATATTCAATCAAAAAACATGCATGGAGTGTCGCATCTTTGTCTCTTGTCTCTACCTCTGGTGTTCTTCATTGTCAGAAACACTTAATTCAAAATGTATTCAATAAATTAATGAAAAATACAATGTTTCACTTATTTAATTTAATTCATGTATTTAAAAAGGACAATGTACATAACATCATCTCTTTTCTCTTTTGATCATGAAGGAATCAATGAATGATATTAACTAAATGCACACATTTATTGGTTTTAAGCACATATAAAAAACGTTTAAGTATTTCCCCCCCTTATTACTATGTAACCATAGTAAACAACACCCATTGGCTGGCTCAACCTGAGCATTTGACCGTGATTGGTTAGTTTGACTGTCATCAAAGCGCGGCCAATGGGCGCGCCTTTCCGTCAAATTTGAAAATACGCGCTACTGCAGCTGGGAAATGGTAACCGCGACAATGCGCATCACCGTCATGTGGATTTTTTTATGCCATGGATAAACGGATAAAGGCATGGACAAACCGTCGGGCGGAACCTGGTCAAGACCAAGTGAATTTAAATTCTTCAAAAAAAGAACAGGTAAGATAATATTCCTCTGTTATTATTGTGACGTTTGTTTGTGTGCCATCGGTTTCAGTAGCTCAGTGTGTGAGTGTGTGCGTGCGTGTGTGTGTGTCTGCGTTTGTGTGTGCCTTTGTGAGTGTAGGTGTGTGTGTGTCTGCGGGCGGGGTAACGGACGTGGAGTCGGTTAAACGCCGATTGTAATTGCGACCGTGGCAGTATTTTTTTCCTGCATCTTACTAAGGTGAGGACGATATTGCAACCAGTGCAGCTTCATTAACGTGTGTGTTGAGATGAAAAATTACCTGCCATTAGCACATGAGCTATACTAACAGTTTCACAATGTATTAAGTAGCGAATTTCAGTGTATGTTGCTACCAGGTCTGAAGTCTGCAGGTAAATGAATAGAGTCGGTGAATAACAGAAAAGTGACTGTCATATACTTGTACAGTTACAGAGGATGAGGAGAGGAGCAGCAGCAGAACAGCAGATGTTTCCTGCACAACCTTCACTTCATCTGGACTGAGTTGTTTCCAGTCTGCTGCTCATGGTCCCCTCGGACTGGTAAGTAATTGTCTAACTAATACTAATAATAGGCAATTACTAAAGGGACAGTTCACCCAAAATTCAAATTTCACTCCATCTACTCACCCTCATGTCAAGAGCTGTGAGAATTTTCAGAGTCCTTCGTTCCTTCTCTGAGTTACAGGGGGGTCCGCAAAAAATGAAATAAGTGTATATTTTAAGCTTGTTTGTAGCGGAAGCTCCCAGTGTCTCAGCTGCTCTTCCACTGACCGGCGGAAAAATTTCTCATGTGGGGGCTTCAATACAAGAGGGACATTACAGACGAGCAGTATGGAGGTATTTGGAAGTTTTTTGGTGTGTGTCTTTGGACGAAAAAAGTTGGTTGACAACCATTATATGGACAAATACTGCTGCGTGAACCCCCCCCCCCCCCCCCCCCCCCCCCCACCGTAACTCAGGAGGAAGGAGCAGAGGACTCTGAAAATTCCCACAGCTCTTAAGTCAACATAGAGGGTGAGTAGATAATGAGGGAAATTTGAATTTTGGGCGAACTATCCCTATAATTCTAAACTGGAAACAACCTCTTTTTTCCTGGCCATTGAAGAAAAAACAACATTAACTGATATGAGATGGAGTAGCATTAAATTCTACTAGGCACAACCTTCATTTCTGACCCTCTCTGTCTCTTTCCAGTCTCCTGAGATCAAGAACTGCGCGGCAAGATGGTGTGATTGCTGTTTTGGGGACTACAAAATATCAACAACTTCACTTTATGTCTTACTTCAGCCTGGTAGGTAGTGCTCTTCATTCACATACAA
This sequence comes from Trachurus japonicus, assembly GCF_045865225.1. Taxonomy (NCBI): domain Eukaryota; kingdom Metazoa; phylum Chordata; class Actinopteri; order Carangiformes; family Carangidae; genus Trachurus; species Trachurus japonicus. The sequence goes on along the minus strand of NW_028221205.1, from coordinate 23,848 downwards.
TTCCACCTGATACGAAGAGGATGTCCTCATTGGTTTTGTGTTTAGGTTCACATGAGGTTTCTAAATTTCCCTGTAGGGACCAATAAAATATCTATATCTGTTTATGTAAACACTGATGTGTGCAGGGTAGATCACCGTTCAAGAAACCTCCCCACATGACAAATATCCCAAAGTACTAGATGTGAAATATGACTGAATATTCTTTATGTCCAAACTGTATTTTTACACAGCCAAGGACCCACAGCAGTGCTTCACCTGTGAGATCATCATGCTGGAGAACCACAAGAGAGCAAAAGATGATGGGGAGTTCAGCACACAAACAGGTAGGAAAACAGACCAAGATCTACACCAAATGCAGTTTTGTTTCTAAATTTTTTCATACAGTAAAACCTATTTCAGATTAATTCAGTTTTATTTGTATAGCACCTCCCCCTACATAAGTAATGAACAAACTAGGAATTAAACACAAACACAGATACACACACATTGAGATGAAACAGCTAACGCTTTCAATACAGTTACAGATTACCGTATTACTGTTTACATTTTAATCATCACATCTCTGATGAATGTGTGTTATGTTCAAGTCAAAACTAGATGGAAGGCGACAGCCCTGCTCTATAGAATTTTCCTTCCAACACTTTTTTTACACCCAAGATAGTGACTATGGCCCCCCCTCATTTATCAAACTTGTGTAGGATCTGATGAAGAACGGTCAGCATATACCAGGTGTCAGGGGTTCAACTCCTCTCACTGGAGGACATTTCTCTGGCGTCTCTGTTCTATTCTGATTTGTACTGTTCTGACAATAATAGTCATTGATGAGCATCTATCTGCCAGACCACGCATTGTTTGTAATTCACCTCAGTTGCTCAAAATAAGTGGAATTCAATTTCCAACAAGTGCAGTGCAGCTGTTGTGCCCCGTCCACTAACATTTAAAGCAGATATCAGTGGAATGTTTTTGTTAATATAAGTCCTAAATAGTCCTATTTTCCGTCAGCAATCACTTACATGAAGTATTTCAGCCTAAACACGAGTCTCTCCGTGACTCTGCTCTGCTGTAACCCGAGGAGAACATTTTCCTTGTGGGATACAAGTGTTATCCAATGAGGAGAGAGAACGGCATGAAGGGCTGTGTGTGCAGCCAAGGGATGCGCGTGAATGTGGTGACGTAGCACGAGGACCAATTGATGCCTGACAAGGGCGGGGGCTGCTAACTCATGGTGCGTTCAAGGAAACTCGTACTTTGTGTTTTTCCTTCCTGTGAAGTCATACCAGTTCGATCTGGTAACGGAGTTCCACGGGTCGGAAGTTACGAGTGGCCGTTATAGGGAACTTTCACAGACAACAGGACGGTAAAAACACGAGCTACGGGTTACCTGGAACGCTACCACGTCGTAGTTGTGACTTGAAGCTGTAACTTACGGTTTCAAAAGCCTGCCTTGAACACAGCATTAGCCGAAACGGCCGTGCCACTGATATCTGCTTTAAGAAAATAGAGAGGTCCTGAGTTTGGTTTTAAAAGAACACAGTAATGGAGAAAGTCATAAAATTAGTAGGTAAACTGTTTTAGGTGGATAAATATTAAAAGCCATCTATACTTGCAGAGTTGGAGATTTCCAACTGGCAGTCTGCTGGGGTTTTAAACTGTCTTTGATGTACTGCGTAGCCAGACCAGGAGCTGCTTTGTTGACCAAGAGTAGGTTTTTTGAATTGAAAACGACATGTAGCATGTTGATGTTACTGGTATTGAGTTTGGACTCCAGGTATTCACAGATCTGGGGTCTGTTTCACAAAGCAGGTTTAGTGAAAACTCTTGAGTCTGTTAACCCTGAAATGAGGCAAACTCTGGGTTTTCCGTTTCAGAAAGGGAGGTAACTCAAACCAGGTAAAGAGGAGTAACTCCAGCCCGTTTCACAAAGAGAGGTAACTGAAACTCAGAGTCAGTTACTATGGCAACCTCCAACGCACACAGTGAACCTAACCTGGTTGGGAGCAGGTTTTCTCCAACTAACCCTGAGTTTCTCCTTTTTATCTGAAGCTGCAGACTGAAAGCAGCGGCTGACAGGACGTGATGTTTTATTCTCCATGAGGATTTGTTTTGATCGTTCCCGTTGTTCTGCACCCTCAGTTTATCTGAACAACCCTCACATGACACCACACAGACACTTCTCTCTCTCTTAATTTTTTTTTTTTGTAGTGTGTGTGTGTTCACTCCACTGTGAGAAGTGGGAGGGGTGAGGCTTTTTTTTTGCTGGTTACCATGGTGAATCCTGTTATCTTTTTGTTCCATTGATGAGGGCTTTTCATCTCCCCGTAACTCAGGGTCAAGTTACTCAGAGTTGAATGAACTAACTGTTTATCACCTGTTCTGAAACACAAAACTCTGAATTCTGAGTTTAGGATTAGACTCAGAGTTTTGTTGAACCTGCTTTGTGAAATGCACCCCTGCTGTCTTTGTTTCTCCTTGTTCATATGAATTAAGTTTTCTGCCATCTAGTGGTTACTTTTTTCCACGCGAGTGTATGCGTTCTATCTTTCATCAGGTGTAAAGCACAACTTAAAATAGCCTCTCTTTGCTAGTTTGAGACTGGTGCAGTGTGGCACAACTTAGGTTTGGACAATAGAATGGCAGCAAAGGATGCCAGAGCATTATTTGTACGCATTATTTAAATAATATAAAAAACTAATTTTCTTTTTCTCCCCTCTTCTCTTCCCTACATGCACCAAGGAGCCAGCTGGAATACTAGCAATTGGAAGGTGGACGTCTCTTCATCTGCTTCATCTGCTGCATGACTTCTGGTATAGAATCATTGACCTCTGTGGATGTTTTAATTTTACTCGTTATTACATTGCATTGTGTAATTGTTTTGAACAACTGTTTGTGAACAGTAGTTTGTTGTAAATTTAAAGCTGAATACATTACACGGGCAATGATGTTGTGTATTTTTACTTTTAATTAAGTTGAGCTGAAAAGTCTTATTGACCTATCAAAATGCATTTATATTCTCCATTATATTATATTTATGAGAAATGTAACAGTTTGATCTGAATCATTAAATAGTGCAGTAAGTATGTTTTATTGTAGTCATGTATTTGCATTTGAAATCTTTAAAGTAGCAGTTTTTTCCTCCTGAAATAATGTCTTGTGGATGTTTAATAATTATGTCTTGAAAAAACGTTTTCGTTTTGTCGATGTTTGTGTGTCGATGTGTTTGATTTGTTTATAATTTCCTCCTGTGTTGTACACAAAAGGAAGATGCCTTTGTTGCGTTTTTTGCTTTATATTTTTATTATTTTTTTATAATAATAAAAATAATTTAAAAAAAATAAAGCGTATTTTAATGACGTCCATATAACATCCAAGATAACACATCTACACAACGTCTAGAAAAGACATAATAAAAACGTTCATTCTGGCTCCTTAAATGACGTCTTCTGGAAGTTTGATAATTACATCCTGACAACGTATTTTAATGACGTCTACATAACATCAACAATAAAACGTATATCCAACGTTCAGAAAAGACGTAATAAAAACCTTCATTCTGACTCCTCTGAAGACGTCTTCTGGATGTTCAATAATTATGTCCTGAAAAACGTATTTTAATGACGTCTATATGACATCTAAAATACACATCTATTCAACGTCTAGAAAAGACGTAATAAAAACTTTCATTCTGGCTCCTCTAAAGACTTCTTTTGGATGTTCAATAATTACGTCTTTAAAACGTATTTTAATGACGTCTATATGACATCTAAAATACACATCTATTAAACGTCTAGAAAAGACGTAATAAAAACCTTCATTCTGGCTCCTCTGAAGAAGTCTTCTGGACGTTCAATAATTACGTCCCGAAAACGTATTTTAATGACGTCTATATGACATCTAAAATACACATCTATTCAACGTCTAGAAAAGACGTAATAAAAACTTTCATTCTGGCTCCTCTGAAGACGTCTTCTGGACGTTCGGAAAACACGTCTTTTAGACGTATTTTGGACCACTTTTTGCTCACTGGGATGTTACAGAAAACCCTGCATTATGTTTTTTACAACTCCAGGGATTCCCGCAGCGCTTTCCTGTTAAGGCGGCCGCCTTAACAACAAAGAGCTGCCGCCTAAACTAACGTCTTAAAAAAAAAAAAATGTAGCGATTTCTAGACCTTAAACGCACCGCTTCCATGTGACGTAATGTACGTATCTGCTGATGCCCATCTGCTGCAGCGGGGCAGCACGCAGCAGGTGACAGAGGAGGAGGGATAGTTAAGTTCGTGAATCAGAGCCGTAGCTGGACAACTTTATCGCTGCACAGCGACCGCGCGCACCGTTGCACGTCGCTCCAAGAGCCCGGTGCGTCCTGTCAGCGGAGACACGGCCACTGAGAGGCTGAGTGGAGGGGACCGGTCCTGTTAGAACGCGCCTTTTAATGAATCAAACCAAACACCCTGAACAGTACGAGAGGGAGAGAGGCTGCAGCAGTTAAAACGAAAGCTCCTTGTCCCAGCATGTCGCCCACTCCGTCCGTGGCCGACGTCTTTTAAAACAGTGTTTCCCAACCTTGGGGTCGGGACCCCACGTGGGGTCGCCTGAGATTCAAATGAGGTCGCCTGAAATGTCTAGTAGCCTAATTGATGAATTAAAAAAAAATCTGACCAAGAAAGTTTAGGAACCACTGTTTGAAAAGACACTCGGGTTTTTTTGGAATGTACTTGCATAGATCTTTCAGCACTCACAATGGGCCGATATAAATGAAAAACTTTATTTAACTTCTAAAAAAAATAGCTTTGATGTAGCTAAGCTACTTTTGTCATTTTATTGTAGCGTAGCTTGCTACATTTCTCTGGTGGGTAGCTTCAGTGTAGTGAAGCTTCATTTCATGTAGAGTAACTTGTAGCTTAGCTCACTACATTTTCCAAGTAGCTTGCCCAACACTGTCTCACACACATACACACCACAGAGAAGCGCGCATACATAAGGTCAGGTCAGACACCACCTTAACTAACAATTTTTCTGGGGGAAACACTGAACTCGTGTTCCTACACTATAGAGACAACTTGCTGTTGGCTCTATATTTCAAGAAACTTGTTTTCTGTTTAAAAGGCACAATTCACCCATCTTTTAACCGGGTAGTTACGTCTCCAGTCTGTCGAGCGGGCGAGCGCACAGCTGATGTGCTTCCATTCCCACAGACGCACGGATTCAGTGTGGACAGAGAGCGTCAGATGTGACGCGATTGTCGGACGCTCGTTCGCGTCGCATCCAGTTAGGACACGGTGTGAGCAGCCACATCCACTGCGCTCTGGATCAGCTGATCGGTGCTCAGGTGACGTTAGATCTTCACTTTTTTAAACTCATACAAAGTGCAGCCAAACAGCAGGCTGAAGAGAGAGGACCAGCAGCAGCAGCAGCTCTGACAGCTCCTCTGTGGCGCTGCAGACAGGCTGCAGGTGAGCTGGCCTGAGAGCAGAGTGCCGTCTCTTTTTTTTTTTTTTTTTTTTTAGCAGCCTTTGTTACAGATAGGCTACATGTCCATGTGCATGTGCATGAGAACTGATTTTGAATCGAAGAGACACCCAAATATTCACATCCTTCAGTCCAGGCTTTTGAAAAGAGAGTAGCCTATAAAATCAGCTTCATGTAGCAGTTAACTTTAAAATGGTTCGAATATATTGCTGCTGAATAAATCTGAAACATGTGATGTGCATTTTTTGGGGGGAAATATGGCTTCTGATATAATAGTCTGTAGACATCATCATCATTCAACGTTTCACATGGTCTGGTTGTTTAATAAAGCAAACTAAAAATCGCAAAAAAGAAAATCAAGAATCGGTTGAATCGAAAATCGATTTTGAATCGAATCGTGACCCTAAAAGTCGGAATCGAATCGTGAGCCACCCAAAGATTCACATCCCTAGTACAGAGACCTGCCACAGTGTCATGGTGCATTAATATAAACTTCAACCTCAGAGCTGTCAGTCCTCAGACTGTCCTGACTGTCCCTGAACATCACACAGGGATGCAAACAGCGCGCCGAAAAGCGAAACTCGCTTTTTTCATGACCAATTGAACCCTTCGCCCAACTCCTCCCACAAACGGCTATTGGTCCAATCCTACGTTAGCAACCGTAACTATAGGCCTGGCAAGCTTTCCGCAGTGAGTCATTACGTTTGCTTTTGTGGACACATTTTGAGACTAGGACGAAAAACATTTGTTTGTAGAGAAGGATGTTGTTGTTGCTGCTGCTGCTACTACGGCGGCGGCGGCGGCGGCAGCAGCAATATAGAGATGTTCAGATACGAGCGGACTTTTTTTTTTCGACTTGAGCAAGTGTAGATATGGGGAAAACCATATGTTCACCTCCGAAATGACAGCTGTACTTTTAGGGCGTTTACCTGGGCTTTTAGGGCGAGGGATCCTCCAGGCAGGACTGCTTTCACTGACTGATTACAGCGTGGGAGAAAACAAAACAGTAGCGAAAACTGTATGGTGGTTCACAATCGCCCAAAAACTTAGAGTTTGACAACGTTTCATGACCAGTGAGATGACCTAAGTCTTGGTGGGTTGATAGACGGTAAAATTACCGGTCCTTACTGCTGCTCTGTACATTGTCCAGTCGTGTCGTTGAACAGATGTTTTATCCTCCTGCGCGAGTCACGTCACTGAAAACTATGAATGCTCTTTGTGATTTCTTCTCTCTATTATCTCAGAACAGTTTATCCAGAAATTTGCTGATATTTCCTTTGAAATCGATACCAAATACTGCCAGGAGCATGGCTGGGAGTGAAAGCTTGCCCGGCGTAGCAACAGTAACCAAGGGGGCGGGGCTTACGCGAAGGGTCAATTAGGTGACTTGTGTGAATCGTTCAGATCCGAAGAGTTTTTGTTTTGAGGGGGGGGGGGGTCTCAGCGTCTCAGCTGGGGTCAGTAAATGTTTTTCTAACAGGCTGACAGTGACAATCACGTGAGGCGAACTCATTCATGGTCTCTGATTATACTGATAACAGCCGACCTCAATGTAGTCGCGCGACATGCACGCACGTTACCCAAAAGCGGTGACGCCGTTTTTTCCCCCGTGCACGTCCGCGGCGCACAGCTCCACGGACGTGCACGGTTCCCTACGTTGCTGTGTCAGGCAGGTGTTTCCACGGAGCTCTGCCCCGTTTCAGAGGTGAAGGAAGCCCTAAGTGGAAAGACGTCGCCTCCGCCATGTAGAATGTGTTCAATTAAAGTGAAACTAACACATTATATTAGGCCTATATGTCCCATTACACACCGAATGGGATGTTAAATCCCATGTCTTTATTTCTTCAGTTTATTTTAATAGTAAATAATATGACTAACATTCAGTGAAGACCTAAAAATCAGTATCTCCAAAATTGAAATATTGCAATGGTTTTTATTTTTTTAAAGCATTTTTAATATAGAAATGTTGGCCTTCTGAAAACTGTCCATCTATATGCACTCAATACTTGGTTGGGGTTGAACTACTGGAATTGACTTTTCTGTGATATTGTTAATGGTGAGCCCCCCCCCCGCCAGACAATACCTCTCTTTTTTGGTCCTGACCCGTTTGCATCCCTGTATATATGTGTGTGTGTGTGTGTGTGTGTGTGTGTGTGTGTGTGTGTGTGTGTAGTTGTTGTACACAGGAGACTTCTCCCGTCAGGAGGACAGACACTTGATGGCGGCGGAGATCCCCAGCGTCAAACCAGACATCCTCATCACCGTGAGTGGAGCCGTTCAACCTGTTCAATCTTTATTTAAACACAGAGCACAGACACTTAACATTGAACCTGTGTGTGTTTGTGTGTGTGTGTGTGTGTGTGTGTTTGTGTGTTTGTTGTGTGTGTGTGTGTGTCAGGAGTCGACCTACGGGACTCACATCCACGAGAAGCGGGGGTTGGCGAGAGGCTCGGTTCTGCAACACGGTCCACGGACATCGTCAACAGAGAAGGTCGATGTCTGATCCCCGTGTTCGCTCTGGGCCGGAGCGCAGGAGCTGCTGCTCATTCCTCGTGAGGACCACGGCAACAACGACGCCATGACGACGCACGGCGACCTAAGAGTGGCGCTTTCCCTTCAGCTGAGGGAAAAATAAATTCAGGCCTTCAAAGTTTTATTTACAAGAATTAAACTAAGGGACGTGTTTCTGTCTATGGATCACACAGAAAACATTTTCCATTTCACCATACAACCCTCGTTAAAGCCCCAGTGTGTAACTTATTTGGCTTTTTAGTAGCAAAAATCAAATATTGCTTTCATAAATACGTATTTCACTGAAGTCGAATCACACCCGCATACAAATGAAAGCTTTCTCGTACCTTAGAATGAATTGTTACAAGTCGTTACAAATACATAAGTGGGCGACGCACCGAACCGAGGCGGCCATGTTGCAGCGTGACCGTAGGTAACCACGGAAACTCAGCAGAGCTGTCGGCTCGGCCTGTTAAAACTGTCACCACTGTGCAGGGCTGTTGTTAGGAATTCTGGGCCCCCTTAAAGAATACTAAAGTGGGCCCCTCCCCCTAACTTTTCCAGTTTTTTTTTCTTAGACTACGTATGTATTATCATTTTTTATTCAGCCTAGTAGCCTACCTTGTTTTGATGCTAATGCAACATTACACTGCAAAAACCCAAGTATCTTACCAAGAATATTGTCTTATTTCTAGTCAAAATGTAATTTCTAGTCAAAACAAATATCATTATACCTAAAATAAGACTCAGAATATTAAAAGTAGCTTGTTTTTAGACACTTTTTACTTCTTTCAAGCATATTTTCACTTGGAATAAGTAGAAAAAATCTGATAGTGGAACAAGTTTTTCTTCCTTATTACAAGCACAAAAAACTTGCTTTCACTGGCAGATTTTTCTACTTATTTCAAGTGAAAATTAGTTTGAAACAAGTGAAAATGATCTAAAAACAAGTTAATTTTTAGGTTATGAGTCTTATTTTAAGTGGAAAGAGATTAGTTTTGACTAGAAATGAGACATTTGGACAAGAAATAAGACAAATATTCTTGGAAGGATGTTGAGTTTTTACAGTGTACTATGAGTATAGTCAGGGTCTTACACAGAATAAATCAGTCATACAAAGATTAGACTACTGGGGTTTTTTATGGGCCCCACTGGGCGCTGGGCCCCTAGAATTATCATCACCTTTCTCCCCTATACAACGGCCCTGCCACTGTGTAGTGTGAGGAAGGACGGACGCACTGGTGTTGCATTCAGGTGCAGTCAGGCAGACGGCCGTCGGCAAACCAACCGGATGTCATTTTACTCGACGAGAGAAAGCCGGTAAAACGTGGGTCGGGTAAACAATACGACGTCACCATGACAACATATTGTCACGGCTGTATTGTTTTGCCTCGTGCTGGCGGACCACTTGTTTACATAGACGCTTGTTTATCCTGTTACATGCAGCGTCTGTTGTCTGTCTGACGTCTGCCCGATTTCACCTGAATGCAACATCAAGAATACGTTCAGATATGCAACCGCACCGCTAGATGGGGGGAATTCCTACATACTATACCTTTAAAGAGGAACTATGCAAGATTTTTACCTTAAAGGGATAGTTCAACATTTTGGCAAATTGGTCCATTGCCATAATCCCTATACTCATAGCAGTAGGTTCGTTAACTTTATTTGTGTGTGTGTGTGTGTGTGTGTGGACCAGACGAGTACTGGCAGAACCACCCGGAGCTCCACGACATCCCGATCTTCTACGCTTCGTCTCTGGCCAGGAAGTGCATGGCCGTGTACCAGACCTACATCAACGCCATGAACGACAAGATCCGCAAGGCCATCAACATCAACAACCCCTTCGTCTTCAAGCACATCAGCAACCTGAAGGTTTGTTTTGTTTTTGTTTTTGTTTTTGTTTTTACTTTTCTGTCCTGTTTTATTGTGTCGTCAGGTTTGTTCTGTCCTTGTTTGTTCCCACTTGTGTGGGTCCCGACTGCGTGACTTACGGTGAGCGTGTTACGTCATTTCCTGCCTGTACCTGCTGCACTGTTGCTGTGTTGTGTTAGACTTTCTCAATCCTCCGTCCAGTGTTCTGCTAATTTAATCACTTTAAGCACCAGTGTGCACCACGTTTTGCTACATTACACAACTTTCTGTCACTTAAGTCCTTAACAGGACTCTCTTTGTATTTCTCCATTCAACTTGTTGTATTTGCCACAGGTCCGCTAGTTAGTTAGCTTAGCATACTAGCTATGGCTTCCCCTCCCTCCTCTGTCTCCTTCTCCTGCTCTGAGTGTCAGATGTTTAGCTACTCCTCTGCCTCCTTTAGTGGTAATGGTATGTGTAATAAGTGTAGCTTGTTTGTAGCCCTGGAGGCGAGGCTCAGCGAGCTAGAGTCCCGGCTCCGCACCATGGAGGCTAGTCCAGCTATAGTAGCTTCACAGTCCAGCTTAGCCGGTGCAGAGCCACCTAGCCTAGCCGCCGCTAGCAGTTCCCTCCCAGCCCCCGAGCAGCCGGGAACTAGTCAGTCCGGCTGGGTGACAACAAACCGAGGGAAACATAGACGCAATAAGCCCGTGTTGGCTCCACCAACCCCTTCACGTCTCCAACAGCTTTTCCCCACTCAGCGACACACCCGCTGAGAACGTAACTCAACATGTCGACTCTGTTGCTCAACAGCCCCGCTGTGACAGTCGGCATTAGTCATTGGCAGCTCCATTTTACGGTACGTGAAGGTAGAGAAAACCAGCGAGCATAAAGTGCCATCCCAGGGGCCAGAGCGGGCGACGTTGAGGCTAATCTGAAGCTGCTGGGCATGTAAACGTAAGGTTAAATACAGTAAGATTGTAATCCATGTCGGCGGTTAATGACACCCGGCTTCGCCAGTCGGAGTTAAACTAAGGTTAATATGGCTTCGGTGTGCAACTTTGCAAAGACAAATGTCGGACTCCGTAATTTTCTCTGGCCCGCTGCCCAACCTAGTGAGTGACGATATGTTTTAGTCGCATGCGTTCATTCCATCGCTGGATGTCTAGGTGGTGCTTAGATAACGACGTGGCTTACATAGATAACTGGACCTCCTTCTGGGGAAAGACTGGTCTGATTGGGAGAGATGGCGTCCATCCTACTCTGGATGGCGCATCCCTCCTATCTAGGAATATAGGGAACTTTATTAGCCGTGCTAATCCCTGACAAGCACCCAGAGTTCAGACCAGCAGGCAGAGCCGCAGTTTAAGACGCCCCTCTGCTGGGTCCCTCTTGTTGTCACCCACCCAGCCTATAGAAACTGTGTCTGCCTCGAGGCTGTCTAAGCCTAAACCCCAATCTAGAGGAGTTGTTTATAGCAATTTAGTTAAAATCAAAACCACTGCTCCAGCAAGCCAAACTAATAGAACTATTAAATGTGGTTTGCTCAACATTCGTTCTCTCCCATCCAAGTCACTCCTAGTGAATGACTTAATTACAAGTCACCATATTGACATATTAACACTCACTGAGACCTGGTTGCAGCAAGATGAATATGTTAGTTTGAATGAATCTACCCCTCCTAGTTTACATTAACTGTCATGTGCCTCGTAACACAGGCCGAGGAGGAGGAGTGGCTGCTATTTATCAGTCAAATCTGATTATCAACCCTAGACATAATAGTTTCAGATAATACATTTGAAAGCCTTACTGTCAGCCTCTCTCACCCAGACTGGAAAGCAGAAAAAACCACTCCTTACTTGCTGTAGTGTATCGTCCTCCTGCACCTTATTCTGAGTTTCTAGAAGAATTCCCTGACTTTCTGTCAAAATTTAGCAATGAGTTCAGACAAAGGTTCATTATAGTAGGTGACTTTAACATTCATGGTGGACGTCGATGATGATTGTCTGGCTACTGCATTCAAGTCACTTTTGGATTCAGTCGGCTTCTCTCAGAGGGTAAACAAACCCACTCACACTTTTAATCATATCCTTGACTTAGTACTTACTTATGGAATAGAAGCTGACCATGTCACAGTTCTTCCTCAGAACCCCGTCTTGTCTGACCATTCTTTAATAACATTTGAATTTACTTTAACAAATTATATCCTACCTGGGAAAAAATCCCGCTACAGTAGATGTCTATCTGACACGGCTGTTTCTAGATTTAAAGAGCTTATTCCAGCAGAGCTTGCTGCCACATCCTGTAACCATATTATGGGCAGTGATGCTGACTTCACCACATTCTGTAACCATACTATGGGCAGTTATGCTGGTTTCACCCCCACACAGGTGGACTATCTTGTGGATAGCACGTGCAGCAGCACTCCTTGGAACACTTGATGCTGAAGCTCCCCTCAAACAGAAAGTTATCAATCAGAAAAGAATAGCTCCCTGGTACAGCCCAAACTTGCGCGCTTTGAAACAGAAGACCAGACGGCTGGAAAGGAAAACACACTCCAGCCAACATGGAGGAAAGACCGTCAAGCCTGGAAGGATAGTTTATTAATATATAAAAAAGAACTCCGTAATGCTAGAAGCAATTACTATTCATCTCTAATAGAAAAGAATAAGAACAACCCCAGGTTCCTTTTCAACACTGTGGCCAGGCTGACCAAGAACCATAGTGTGTTGAGCCATCCATCCCTCCAAACTCTCAGCAGCCAACGACTTCCTAACTTTCTTTACCGAAAAGATAGTTAATATTAGAACAAAAATTGCTAGTAATGGCCCACAGATTACGATACCCATAGAAGCACCTCCCAGACTTGGTACACACTTGGACAGCTTCTCTCCCATCGACCTATCAGACTTAACTTCTGCAATTACTTCTTCCAAGTCAGCCACATGTCTGCTGGATCCAGTTCCGACAAGACTACTTAAGGATGTCTTCCCCTTAATTAACATTTCTTTTCTGAACCAAATCAATCTTTCCTTAGCCACAGGCTACGTGCCACAGGCCTTCAAGGTGGCTGTCATTAACCCTTTACTTAAAAAACCTTCTCTTGACCCAGATGTCCTTGCCAACTATCGGCCTATATCCAACCTTCCTTACATCTCTAAGATCCTTGAGAAGATTGTCCTGGAGCAGCTACATGAACATCTGCACAGCAACGATGCTCTTTGAAGCTTTCCAATCTGGATTCAGAGAACACCATAGCACTGAAACAGCACTTGTCAAAGTCTCTAATGATCTTCTTATAGCTTCAGACAGAGGTCTCGTCTCTGTTCTTGTACTTTTGGACCTCAGTGCTGCATTCGACACCATCGACCACAGCATCCTGCTGCAGAGACTAGATCATGAAATAGGGATTAAAGGAACTGCCCTAAAATGGTTTAAGTCATACTTATCTGACAGGTTTTCAATTTGTTAATGTTAATAACGACCACTCAGAGTATAGCAGAGTTACGTATGGTGTACCGCAGGGTTCAGTCTTAGGGCCAATCCTCTTCATTCTTTACATGCTCCCATTAGGTGGCATCATCCGGAAGCACTCAATCAATTTTCACTGTTATGCTGATGATACGCAACTCTACTTGTCATGGAGCCAGATGACAGAAGCCGCCTCATCAATCTGCAAGACTGTCTGAAAGACATTAGATCCTGGATGTCCTCTAACTTCTTGCTACTGAATTCAGATAAAACTGAGGTTATTGTGTTTGGACCTAAACATCTCAGGGACACGTTCTCCAATCAGATCGCTACTCTAGATGGCATCACCCTGACCCCGAGTACTACCGCGAGGAACCTTGGAGTCATTTTTGACCAGGACCTTTCCTTTAGCTCCCACATAAAGCACGTGACTAGGACCGCCTTCTTCCATCTGCGCAGTATCACTAAGATTAGGAATATCCTCTCCCAGAGTGATGCTGAGAAACTAGTACATGCATTTATCACTTCTAGGCTAGACTACTGCAACTCTCTCCTGTCAGGATGTCCGAAAAACTCTCTAAAGAGTCTCCAGCTGGTCCAGAATGCCGCAGCGAGGGTTTTGACAGGAGTTAGGAAGAGAGAGCACATCTCTCCCACCTTAGCTTCTCTCCACTGGCTTCCTGTAGGATTTAGAATAGACTTCAAAATCCTTCTGCTGACTTATAAGGCTCTTAATGATAAAGCTCCAACCTATCTGAAAGAACTAATCATTCCTTACTGTCCTACCAGAGCACTCCGCTCCCAGAATGCAGGTCTGTTAGTGACTCCCAGTATCTCTAAAAACAGACTGGGAGGTAGAGCCTTCAGTTACCGGGCTCCTTTACTGTGGAACCAGCTCTCTCCATGGGTCAAAGAGGCAGACACTCTAACTACATTTAAGTCTAGACTTAAGACCTTCCTTTATGACAGGGCTTTTAGTTAGGGCTGGCTCAGGTAGCTCTGAACCATTTTATAGCTACGCTGCTATAGGCTTAGACTGCTGGGGACACATCTGGTTACACAGAGCCCTCTCCTCCTCTTCTCTTCTCTTCTCTTCTCTTCTCTTCTCTTCTCTTCTCTTCTCTTCTCTTCTCTTCTCTTCTCTTCTCTTCTCTTCTCTTCTCTTCTCTTCTCTTCTCTCCTCCCCTCCCCTCCCCTCTCCTCTCCTCTCTTCTCCTCAGTATATTTTTGAACTGTCATTTTCTGTTGTACTTTGTAGTTTGGCCTTGGTGTCTCGCACTCTCTCTGTGTTTCCGCAGATCCACCGGAGCTCCATCTCTCTGCACCAGCCGCCGCCTGCATCGCCCCCCCCTCCCACCCCTTCCCCTGCTGTTAGACCGGCCTCCCCTTCCTTCCCATGGACCAGTCTGCCACCCAGCCCTCCCATCGAGCTGGCCAGCTCTCCCTGCCCCCCCGCCCCCCCCCCCCCCCCTCACCAGAGACTGCCTTCATCAACTCCTGCTAACATTTCCATATTTCGCACATTCTGTGACAAACTGTAAACTGTTTTCTTGTCTGTAACAACATCTATTGCACGTCTGTCCGTCCTGGGTGAGGGATCCCTCCTCTGTTGCTCACCCTGAGGTTTCTCCGACTTTTCCCTGTTAAAAGGGTTTTCCATGGAGTTTTTCCTCAGTCGATGCGAGGGTCTAAGGACAGAGGATGTTGTTACGATCCCATGTAAAAGCCCTTTGATACAAAATGTTTGTAAAAACGGGCTATACAAATAAAATTGCCTTGCCTTGCCTTGCCTTGCCTTTGTTTTCTGTTTTGTCTGTTTAGGTCAGTGTATTGTCAGTGTTGTGTATGCTCAGGGTTGCAAAGGGGCGGAAAATTTCCAGTTTTTTATTCCAAATTGGAAAATATCCATGGGAATTATGGGAAATTATGGGAATTTATGGGGATTAACTGGAAATTTGGGGTAATTTAAACAAACATATCCAAACATAAATGTAAATATTTTGTTTCGTCATAAGCAGACATCCATGCAAAATAACAATACAATTAAAAAACATGACATTTCCACAGATTTATTTGTGAGTAGAACTTTATCAAGTTTTAATTCTTGTATGAACAATCAGCTATTTCACTGAACAACAAAAACATGAATGTTGAGTAAAATATTACTAATTGCTTATTAAAGGGATAGTTCACCCTAGAATGATATTTCGCTCATTATCTACTCACCCTCATGTTGACTAAGGGCTGGAAGAATTTTCAGAGTCCACCGTCCCTTCTCTGAGTTACAGGGGGTCTTGGCGTAGCAGTGCATTTCAATGCAACGGTTGCAAAGGGACACCAGAGCTCTTCGTAAAAAAACACACACAAAAAAACATCCAAATACCTCCATGATGCTCGTATGTAATGTCCGTCTTGTGCTGAAGCCCCAAATTGCGTAATTGTCCCGAAAAAAATTAAATAAGTCCACATTCCAAGCATGTTTGTAGCATTAGCTCCTAGTGTCTGTTGTCCGGTTCCGCTGCCAGCGCGCATGCGCAAGGTTCGCACTGAGACCGACTCGCTTCCTTGTTTACCCCGGTGAAGGACTAGAAGCAGTCCGTAATAGCCTGCCTTGCACCGGGACAACACTTTTTCGTGCAATTTTGGCCTCTTAAAACATATTTTAGCCATGGCTGAAGATTTTGATGTCGAGGACGAGCTGCATTTCTTTGCTGAGCCGTATTTGTACGAGCCAGAACCTTGCGCATGCGCGCTGGCAGCGGAAGAGCCCGGACAACAGACACTCGGAGCTAATGCTACAAACATGCTTGGAATGTGGACTTATTTAATTTTTTTCGGGACAATTACGCAATTTGGGGCTTCAGCACAAGACGGACATTACATACGAGCATCATGGAGGTATTTGGATGTTTTTTTGTGTGTGTTTTTTTTACGAAGAGCTCTGGTGTCCCTTTGCAACCGTTGCATTGAAATGCACTGCTACGCCGAGACCCCCTGTAACTCAGAGGAGGGACGGTGGACTCTGAAAATTCTTCCAGCCCTTAGTCAACATGAGGGTGAGTAGATAATGAGCGAAATATCATTCTAGGGTGAACTATCCCTTTAAGGGCCAACCTTCAATTTTGTAAATTTCGGATTTATTCCCGTTTATTCCCATAGAAAGTTTCCGATATTACCCGATACCCGATATTTTGCAACCCTATGTATGCTATTGCCTGTTTCCATTGTCGTTGTCGTTTGTTTTCTGACGTGTGTGTGTGTGTGTGTGTGTGTGTGTGTGTGTGTGTGTGTGTGTGTGTGTGTGTGTGTGTGTGTGTGTCAGAGCATGGACCACTTCGACGACATCGGGCCCAGCGTGGTGATGGCGTCGCCCGGCATGATGCAGAGCGGTTTGTCCCGGGAGCTGTTTGAGAGCTGGTGCACGGACAAGAGGAACGGCGTCATCATCGCCGGCTACTGCGTGGAGGGGACGCTCGCCAAGGTAGGAAGGAATCGAACCTGCGACACCTCGGGTCCCTTCTGCAGTTTTTTTTTTATTATCACAGGAAGTGAAACGTTTCCTCCACTGGTTTTTAGAAATGTCAGGTCTGTGCTCACTTTTGGAGACAAGTTAAGAACAACAGAGAGTGAGAGAGTGAAATCAAATAAACAATCACAGCAATAAATAAAAATAGACAATAACAGCTGTAAAATTAGTTTGTCTGCCCCCGCATCTTTCTTTATTCATAACTTCTCCTTTAATCGGTATCTTATCGTTTGGAGATAATAACTGCGATGGCAAGAACAGCAACACAAATAACTCTGACTGAGAACAGTGTAATTGCTGAAACAAAATCTTTTACAGTGTGTGTATCTGAATAAAAACCAGAAATAAAACTCTTATTTAAATTATATTATTGATCGGCATCAATAGATATTCCCAGTATTGGATCAGTCCAGTCAGTTTTATTGATAATGTTGAGTTTAATGTGGCTGCGTAACAAGAATCTGAATCTGTGACAGACTCCTGTGTTAACGACGTAGGACCGATCAGAAGAGTGTGTCGTGTTGCGTTCAAGTGCTGCTGGGATTTAATGAACTTTTAATAATATTTTTATATTATTTTAAATGATGAAACTTTTCACACAGGTTATTTAATGTACTGTGTGTGTGTGTGTGTGTGTGTGTGTGTGTGTGTGTGTGTGTGTGTTGCAGCACATCATGACGGAGCCTGATGAGATCGCCACCATGTCGGGACAGAAGCTTCCTCTCAAGATGTCGGTCGACTACATCTCCTTCTCCGCTCACACCGACTACCAGCAGACCAGCGAGTTCATCCGGGCGCTCAAACCGCCGCACGTGGTAAAAACAACACACACACACACAGACACACAGACACACACTATTTAAATCCACACTATTTAATTAAATCCACAAAGCGATGTTCCTGGATCCTTTGGGTTTATTGCGACACACTAACAGGCAAAAACACTGTTTTTTCATGCACTGATCAATTTTGAGATTTTGGGATATTTTTCTCTCAGAAAAGTGGAAAGAAATGGTAGAAAATCCACATTAAGGTTTTTTATTTTACTTCATTTTGTCTCTTTCATCAGTAGATTTCTCCTAAATTCACCAAAAGTTATGTCAGGTAAAGCTCCCTCTCTCTCCTGAACAATTATGTGGATCCAAAAATTGTCGTTTCCTCCGTATCCGCGACCAATTGTAAAAGTGTGATTCACATTAATGATCTATGGAATTTTACAGTACAAATCTTTAAAGGCCGTTTTCTCAAAATGAGTTTTTCCTCAGACTCTGGACCCGAAATCTCCACTTCAGCAGCACTTACAGACACCAAACCTTCCAGTTTTATTCCTGTCTATATTCTGAAGGTTTTTACAGAGGGGATTGTTGATATGTCATCCACAGCCTGATTTATACAACATTTTACTCCTAAAAACATGGCGATATTTGAATTTTTAGGGCTGGTGAGAGTATTTTCTCATTTACAGAGTGATAAAAAGAGATATCCAAAATCCTCCTCTGTAAAAACTTCTGACTCTAATATGTCAACAAATTAAAACAAGAATTTTGAAAGTAGCTTTATCCATTGTTCAGATTTCGGTTCTGGAAATGTCTGCAAATTAGCGCATATTTCATTAGATATTGCCTCATTTACATATTTAAACATAAAACTTGACAAAACTTGTAATACAAAAAACATTTGTCTTAATGTGAGTGATAAACTTGGGAAGTTTCATGGTGATATCTGTTGGTTTAAATTTCTACCCTATTCACCTGTAGTGTCCCTCCTTAATGCAGTTGGTTTGTGTGTGTGTTTGTGTCCGTATGTGTGTGTGTGTGTGTGTGTCTGTGTGTGTGTGTGTATGTGTGTGTGTGTGCGTGTGTCCGTATGTGTGTGTCCGTGTGTGTGTGTGTGTGTGTGTGTGTGTGTGCGTGTGCAGATCCTGGTGCACGGCGAGCAGAACGAGATGGCCCGGCTGAAGGCGGCTCTGATCCGAGAGTACGAAGACAACGACGAGGTTCACATCGAAGTCCACAACCCGCGAAACACTGAAGCCGTGACGCTGAACTTCAGAGGAGAGAAACTGGCCAAGGTGTGTGTGTCTGTGTGTCTGTGTGTTGTTGTGTGTGTTGTTGTATTGGTGTGGGCCGTGTTGTTAACTCCCAGCATGCTTTGCTCCGTTCTGCTGTGCTGCAGGTGATGGGCGTGCTGGCGGATGAGAAGTGCTCTCAGGGTCAGAGAGTCTCCGGGATCCTGGTGAAGAGAAACTTCAGTTACCACATCCTGACGCCGTCCGACCTCTCCAGTCAGTCTGTGTGTGTGTGTGTGTGTGTGTATTGTCAAACACTTACTATAATTGATGAATCTTTAATGTTATTGATCTGTCATCAAATGTTTCAAGCTGCTTCTGTCACAGAAAGTAAACCTCAACATCTGGACTGATTGGTTGGTTGGTTGGTTGATAGAAAGAAAGAAAGAAAGAAAGAAAGAAAGAAAGAAAGAAAGAAAGAAAGAAAGAGGTGGAAAGAAATACAATGAAAGATTGAAATTCAAGAAAGGAAGACCAAGAAAATAATAATCAGAAGGAAAGAAACGAAGAAAAAAGAAAGAGGGAAGATAAAGAAAGAGAGAAAGAAAAGAAACAGGAAAAAAAGGAAGATCAAGAAAGAAATAATCAAAAGGAAAGAAAATAGAGAGAAAGAAAAGAAACAAAAAGGGCAAAGAAAGAAAAAGATAGTAGGAAGAAAAAAGAAAGAAGAAATACTTAAGAAAAAAAGAGGGAAGGAAATGAAGAAAAAGAGAGAAAGAGGAGGAAAGAAAGACAATGAAAGATTGAAATTCAAGAAAGGAAGACCAAGAAAATAATAATCAGAGAGAAAGAAAAGAAACAGGAAAAAAGGGAGATCAAGAAAGAAATAATCAAAAGGAAAGAAAATAGAGAGAAACAAAAGAAACAAAAGGGGCAAAGAAAGAAAAAGATAGGAGGAAGAAAAAAGAAAGAAGAAATACTTAGAAATACTAAAGAAAGAAAGAGGGAAGGAAATAAAGAAAAAGAGAGAAAGAGGAGGAAAGAAAGACAATGAAAGATTGAAAGAAAACACAAGAAAGAAATAATCAAGAGGAAAGAAACAAAGAAAAAAGAGAGAAAGAAAAGAAACAAAAAAGGCAAAGAAAGAAAAAGATTGTAGGAAGAAAAAAGAGGAGCAGAAAGAGAGAAGAAATACTTAGAAATACAGAAGAGAGAGAAGTGACAAAAAAGTAAAGAAAAAGAAAGAGTGAAGAAAAGGATGAAGACAGAAAGAGAACTAGAGACATGAACGATGGAGTGACTAACAGTGTTGACTCCTCTCCTTCCTCCCCCTCTCTTCTTCCTCCTCTCCTCCTCCTCCTCCTCTTCCTCCTCCTCTTCCACCCCCCTGCTCCTCCTCCTCCTCCTCCTCTTCCTCCTCCTCCTCCTCTCCTCCCCCTCTCTTCTTCCTCCCTCCTCCTCTTCCTCCTCCTCCTCCTCTTCCTCCTCCTCCTCCTCTCCTTCCTCCCCCTTCCTCTTCCTCCCTCCTCCTCCTCTCCTCCTCCTCCTCCTCTTCCTCCCTCCTCCTCTCCTCCTCCTCTCCTCCTCCTCCTCCTCTCCTTCCTCCCCCTTCCTCTTCCTCCCTCCTCCTCCTCCTCCTCCTCCTCTCCTCCTCCTCTCCTCCTCCTCCCCCTCTTCCTCTCCTCCTCCTCTCCTTCCTCCTCTTCCTCCCCCTCCTCCTCTCCTCCTCTTCCTCCTCCTCCTCCTCTTCCTCCTCCTCCTCAGACTACACCGACCTCGCCATGGGAACGGTGAAGCAGACTCAGGCGATCCCGTTCACTGGACCGATCTCTCTGCTCGTCACGCAGCTGCGCAGCCTCGCAGGTGAGTTGGCTCCGCCCCCTTCGTCCTCTAACTCCTCTAACTCCTCCTCCTCCTCTTCCTCCTCCTCCTCCTCCTCCTCCTCCTCCTCTTCCTCCTCTTCCTTCTCCTCCTCTTCCTCCTCCTCCTCCTGCAGTAGCATAGATATAACCCCCAATTCCAATCCGCCCCCTAAAGACTCGAGCCCTGAACCCTCACTGACTAAAGTGACGTCAGCTGTAAGTGACAGAGTGTGAGAGTGTGTGAGGGTCCAGATGCTGTAAATATGAATGGAACAGCACTTACCCACTCTCACGACACGTTACCTTGACAACAACATGTTGTTGACTCCGGTCTTGGACCAATAATTTACGTACTTTCAACGCGCACAAGGTGTGTGAGGTGGACGGACTCAAAACAAAATGTTCCCGGATCAGATCTGATCAAATCATCATCAATAATCACAAACTGCACGTTAATACTGACAGTAAACTTCTTTTTTTCTTTTTTCTTTCTTTCTTTTTTTTTTGGTTGTTGCTCCTGTCCATTAACAATAAAGAGAGCGGCGGAGCTCTCTCTGACTACGTGTGTTAATTTACTTCTTTTTTTTTTAACACTTGCGTTCCGACGGCATCTCATGTGTTTGACTTCACAACGCTATGAACTGTGGGTAATTCCCCTACCCCTAGGGTAAGGGGGCAGTAAGGGCTCATTCACTGACTCACTGACTTGATGATCTGACAATGGAACAGCCCTCACACACTCACGGACTTCCCGTTAATGCGCCTCTAAGTCAGTGAGTCCGTGAGGGGTCGGATTGGAATTGGGCCATAGTATATACTGACTAGATGCCGCGTTCTGCTTCTCAGCGTACGTCAACACGGCCGCCATCTTGGTCCGGGGTTCTGACCATAGACATGATATACATCTGACCAGCAGTCAGACCGGTCAGACCCTTGTAGAACACATTTCAGTGTATTTGTGCATGTGGGTGTGTGTCTGAGTATGTAAGTGTATGTTTAATACATTAAAAAAAATATCTAAAAATTTTTCAAAGATTTTTTGTTGTTGTTGTATCATAAACATATGTCTGACATTTATAATAAACCAAACGGCTTGAAAATCGGTTGAATATTTGGTGAGTTATGGCGATTTTAATGGTTGATAGACGTCTGCCTCTGTTGACTAGTGCAGTAAGTAGACACGGCTTCCCCCTGACCAAGATGGCCGCCGCGTTAACGCATTCCACTCAATAGAGTTGCCTAGGAACGCGGCATCTAGTCAGTATATATATATCTATGCTGCAGTAGAAGCTGTAACTTCCTGTTTCCTCTGTGTGTGTGTGTGTGTGTGTGTGTGTGTGTGTGTGTGTGTGTGTGTGTGCAGGGGTGGAGCAGTGATTTTAAATGTGGGGGTGTTCCAACGGAAATAGAGTTTCAATTTTAATCACAAAATGCAATTTTTAATCACTATCACGTAGTTATCACGGTGGATTTACCTATGCTACGACGTTCCTGAAAAAAACTCTGCACTTCATGGCTGGATTGAAAACTCTCTCGAAAAGATATAGGCATTGCCCTGAGCCCACCTTAGATCGCCAAAAGAGTAAGCTTCCAATCAGGGTCCAAAACTAACTTTTTCAGGCTGGTAAGTGAATTTTTTTTACCAGCCAGGCAGATAATTTACCAGCCAAGCAAGTAAAAATTGCGTTTAAGTGCTGTATATTGCTATCAGTAGGCCTATTATTTAACATGTCATTTGGGTCTTATATGCGATTCTCAATCGATATTTTAATAGTATGCACTAATACTAGCAATTAGGGGTGTGCAGAGCATCTGGCATTTCTATTTGTTGAGGGGGGGGGAGTAAAAATCCTTTTTTTTTTAGATACACTTCTAATTCTAATCCATTATGAATCCCACCACCACCTGCTGAACAGACAGAATATAAACAAATGAACTATCATTAGGCTACTTCAAAAAATCTCTCTCTCTCTTACAGTTGTTTAGGATTGTGTGTGGTGTTTTTAATCATATTTTTTAATCATATTTTTATATATATATATGATAATTAGTTTAAAAAATATTTTTATCAGTAATTTCTTTTTTTCCAATGACTTGACATTTAAGGCGACCCCATCTGAGTTCCAGGCGACCCCACATGGGGTCCTGATCCCAAGGTTGAAAAACACTGCTGTCTTTCCTGTCTGCTCTCAAAGAGAGTGTGTGTGTGTGTGTGTGTGTGTGTGTGTGTGTGTGGGGGGGGGGGGGGTAATGTGTTGATTCTCTCTCTCACACAAACAAACAGGCGCGCGCACACACGTTGTCAGCGGTGAGGTTCGACCAGAGCGATTGACATGTGTCCAACCAACCCAATCAGACGCGCGGGTTCGGAGTCCGGACCGAGAATTAAAAGTTGGACCGCGCTGGTCCGTGCTTCAGCACCGTGTGTCGGGTCGCGTCTGGTTTTAATTTATACGGGGATAAACAGTCAGCGCCGCGGTCACCGGAGCTGATCACTGCCCTATAAGCAATGAGAGCATTTTTTTTTTTTTTTTACCCCCGCTGACAGAGTGTTGATTTGAGGGGGCGTAGAGCCGGTTTCCTCTGCATTCACTCACCGGTACAAACTTGAGTTGAAAAAGATGCCTCTTCCTTTTTAGCATCTCTGCCTCCTCCTTCTTTCTCGTCTCTTCTCAATATTGTTCACTTTCAGTCACCGGTGAGTGACAGAAGCTCCGACTGGCACGTAACCAAAGTCCGTCTCTGTGACTTCAAATTTCCCGGGCCGGCGGCCGCGTCGCGGACAGCGGTCTGTGATTGGGTGAATGCCCGTTCAATTCGACCACTGCCTTTTCATGCAGCGCAGAGCGATATCGCTCTGATGCAGCGTAAGGAGGCTGAGGCTGAGGTGCGCTCCATTTGTGTATGCTGGTGCACAGCGAGGGGTGGGCACACGGGTTTACCATTGGAAAATGTGGGGGGGATGAAATTATTTTGC
This sequence comes from Trachurus japonicus, assembly GCF_045865225.1. Classification (NCBI taxonomy): domain Eukaryota; kingdom Metazoa; phylum Chordata; class Actinopteri; order Carangiformes; family Carangidae; genus Trachurus; species Trachurus japonicus. The sequence continues at coordinate 171 of NW_028221205.1, read as the reverse complement.
TATAAAAGTGGGGGTGTCGAAACACCCCCATCCCCCACGGGTGCGACGCCCATGTGTGTGTGTTTCAGGCGACGTGGAGCAGGTCGAGGGGACGGAGAAAATCACGGTGAAGATCTTTAAGAGCATCACGCTGGTTCACGAGGCCGGGATGGTCGTACTGGAGGTCGGACA
>NW_028221204.1:0-5081 GCF_045865225.1 Trachurus japonicus | reverse complement strand
ATACAAGACTAGGGTTGTGCCGATTGGCGATCCAATCGTCTATCGGCGATTGGAAGGACGATCGGCGATGTTTTGTTTTCTTGCCGATTTTACACACACACATACTCGCTACTTTTTTATTGATCTAATGCGCAATCTGTTTGTTTTGTTTTAATGAAGCCGCTTGGCTTGCTGCTTCCAACTATACTCTGTCAAATGACAGTGTTTCACCAATCAAATGCAGCCACTGGCGACGTCCAATCAGACGGAGCCAGGTAGTCATATGACCGCACACAACATCTCTGTGGTAAACAGGGTGGCCACTCTGCCTCAAATTTGAGGAAACACGTTTAGCTGGTGTTGTGGCTGTCTATGCTAGGCTGCCGACGCCAGCCCTGTATGTCACAGCCCGACGACGTGTTCACTGATATGCCACAAATAAATTACGTCCGCCATGAATAGATTTTTCGGCTTTCGGCAACGCAATAGCGTTCCGTTCATTGATCATAGCGCTCTTTCTCCGTTATTAGCCCTCACACATACACAGAGAGAAGCGCGCATGCATGACAGCAGGACAAGGTAAAAGCCATACTCATACGCCGCCCCCCCCCCCCCGGTCGAACGAATACGTGGAACGGCCTCCGCCCCGGCGATAGACAGGTCTATCGGCGATCTCCAGGGAGGGCGATTGGGACGATCTGAGAATGTCAAAATCGCCCAACACTATACAAGACGGACATTACATACGAGCAGCATGGAGGTATTTGGATGTTTTTTGGTGTGTCTTTTTGTTACGAAGAAAAGTGGTATCCATTTGCAACCGTTATATGGACATGCACTGCTACGCCGAGACCCCCTGTAACTCAGAGAAGCCACGGAGGACTCTGAAACTTCTCCCAGCCCTTAGTCCACATGAGGGTGAGTAGATAATGAGTGCAATTTGAATTTTGGGCAAACTATCCTTTTAATGTCTGTACATTGTGGCCTCGGTCCTCTCACTGGCTTCAGGTCAGTGTTTCCTGTCGACGCTTGATGTGCTGCTGATGATTCCTTGTGGAGCAAAGTTGTTTTCAATTTGATGGTTTCCCTGTTTTTAAGATGGATGGCCTCCTCCTTTCTTCTTCCTGTCCTTCTTGTCCAAAACCTGTGCACCGGTGTTCTCACAGGAGAGTCCATTATTCTTCAAGTGTAGGAAAACTGCTGAGTCACGACCTGAGGAGTTGGACCTCCCGTGTTTTTAAATGATTGCTCAGAAAGATCTGTGCATTTCCGCAACACCAGCTCACTTTTCTTGTGTCTTGGCGTCTGCTGTCGTCTTCTGGATGAACCAGTGTCCGTCTTGTTCTTCCTCCACCCAGTTAATCCAGGACACTTTTGTACCATTTTCACGGCTGCGGGCAGCGGCCAAATGTTAAACGCTTCTTGGGCGACTGTGTGTCATTTCAACAGCTGCCCAGGAAACATTTAATAGCCAACTGCCCAATTACTTCTGACCCCTTTGCTATTTGGCCACTATTAAAGGGGCCATATCTTCCCTACAGTTCTTTATATGCTGGCATAAAAACCAGCTCAAATTAAAGCTGAGACTTGGCACTTTAATGTGGTATCCACCATTTTTTTTTCAAATTCAATGAACTTAAACACAAAGTCTGAATGTATAAACGCTAGACAGAGAAGTTTATGCACCGTTACACACATTAAAACTTTTGTGCCAAGATCAGCAGGTGTCATGAGGGAAAAAAAACTGTAATAATTTGTACATACACCTTATCTGACAGAAATAACTCATGCACAAATTAATAATTTGTGCTCTCAAATTAGTTAATTAAATCAACTCCTGATATTAAATGATTCGTGCACACAAATCAGTAATTCATGTTATTGAATTAATGCCGCAATAAAACAGCATTTGAAAAAAAAAAAAGTTTTGTATGGTTTAGTTTTGGGAGTGTCTGCAGCTGCAATAACATATAATACATGCTGTGACGTACACAACAAGACTTTTAACCACTAACTACTACCGTTGATATCGTTGATGAAGCATTTGCACCACAGTTTTTGTTATTGTTCCAATTTGAGCTAATTGTGCAGATACTTGAGATGGCACAAACTGATCAATAAAACACATCCACTTTGATTAATCCATGTCATTTGAAATTCTATCCAACAGGTTTTCAAACATTGTTTCTTGATTATATCAAACTGACTTTTCTTGTTGTTTATTGGCTGATAGATACTACAATACCAGCACATCTGTTTCAGTGCTGGCAATCTCTGGGATAGATCCATGTATCTCTGCAGTTAAATGCAGAGCAAAGTAAACGGTGATCAGAGCTGCTGTCATGAACATATTAATCTAAATGCTACACTTGGGTTTGGATCAAATCTGGTGGAAATAAAATGTTGCATCATCCTAAACATTATTTAAAATGATTACTGCACCTTCATTTTGTCTAATTCATGTCTATAAATAATGGATTGAAGAAAACAAATGAGTCATCCGTGAATAAATACATTAATCTGTGTGAACATTTCTCTCTTTCACCTGTTACACTCTCACCATGATTCATATTATAAAGGACTTCAGTACTATAGTTCTGAAAATTCAGGCAGACGATTCATCTTCAGTCGACAGAAGCTTGGTCGCATTGAGACCACGACGTCAGGTCAGCTAGTGTCAGTAAAAACTGAATCATATTGCTGCAGTAATCCTGATTACCCATTGATGTCAGGTGCACGTGGCAGCGCAGGGGTTAATGTTCCCTATTGCAGCCTCCCTGTTTGAGGCACAACAGCTCAATAAAAGGCAGAATTGCTCTTGAAAACAGATGAGATCTGATGATTGTACCGCTGCTCGGGCTGATTGACTGAATGATTTCTTCTTTATCTCGTCTAGCAGCTCTACCTGCTGCACTCTTACACTCTTCCTGTCACTCTCACCCTCCCTCCTATTACCTCTCCAACTCCCGAACCCTTTAGCTCTGTCACCCTCTATACACCAATTCCTCTGTCTAAACCATTCCCCATCCTTTACCTTCCCTCTCTTCGGGAGCCCATGTGCCTTGTTATGTATCTCAGATTGTTGCCGCCTCCCAACCCTCCAGGATTCTCATTTCCACAAGCGATCATGATGCCGTAATCACCGTGAAGAGCCCGGCCGAGATGGATTGTTTGTTTACGCCATGATTTTAAGGTGTTGTCACACAGCTGCCGTGTTTTGAATCATTGTGACATTTTCAAGAGCAGTCTTTTCAGACTCATCGTAAGCACACTAAGCATCCTACTAAATAGAAAATGTATTCTGACTTACACTAAGCACTACTTACCAAATGTATTATTTTTTGCTGTTTATTGCCTCTTATACTATGGTAATCTCATATATGTTCATTTTCAATATGCACAGATTTGGGTTGTGTCCAATATAGCAGAATACATTTCAGCCAATACCTTCAGACCGTGTTCAGTCCTTTGTAGTTACACAATGTGAAAGAGGCTTTGGATGTCAGTTAATCTGATCTCTGGCTTTAAATGCAGAATCAAGCACAAAAGTGTCTATATTATTCACTCCAATGATAATGAAATATCTCTGCTATCTCTAAGTCATAAAAAAAACATTCGTTATGATTCAATATACAGGTAAAAGCCAGTGAATTAGAATATTTTGAAAAACTTGATTTATTTCAGTAATTGCATTCAAAAGGTGTAACTTGTACATTATATTTATTCATTGCACACAGACTGATGCATTCAAATGTTTATTTCATTTAATTTTGATGATTTGAAGTGGCAACAAATGAAAATCCAAAATTCCGTGTGTCACAAAATTAGAATATTACTTAAGGCTAATACAAAAAAGGGATTTTTAGAAATGTTGGCCAACTGAAAAGTATGAAAATGAAAAATATGAGCATGTACAATACTCAATACTTGGTTGGAGCTCCTTTTGCCTCAATTACTGCGTTAATGCGGCGTGGCATGGAGTCGATGAGTTTCTGGCACTGCTCAGGTGTTATGAGAGCCCAGGTTGCTCTGATAGTGGCCTTCAACTCTTCTGCGTTTTTGGGTCTGGCATTCTGCATCTTCCTTTTCACAATACCCCACAGATTTTCTATGGGGCTAAGGTCAGGGGAGTTGGCTGGCCAATTTAGAACAGAAATACCATGGTCCGTAAACCAGGCACGGGTAGATTTTGCGCTGTGTGCAGGCGCCAAGTCCTGTTGGAACTTGAAATCTCCATCTCCATAGAGCAGGTCAGCAGCAGGAAGCATGAAGTGCTCTAAAACTTGCTGGTATACGGCTGCGTTGACCCTGGATCTCAGGAAACAGAGTGGACCGACACCAGCAGATGACATGGCACCCCAAACCATCACTGATGGTGGAAACTTTACACTTTACTTTACACTTTACACTTTCCTGAGATCCAGGGTCAACGCAGCCGTATACCAGCAAGTTTTAGAGCACTTCATGCTTCCTGCTGCTGACCTGCTCTATGGAGATGGAGATTTCAAGTTCCAACAGGACTTGGCGCCTGCACACAGCGCAAAATCTACCCGTGCCTGGTTTACGGACCATGGTATTTCTGTTCTAAATTGGCCAGCCAACTCCCCTGACCTTAGCCCCATAGAAAATCTGTGGGGTATTGTGAAAAGGAAGATGCAGAATGCCAGACCCAAAAACGCAGAAGAGTTGAAGGCCACTATCAGAGCAACCTGGGCTCTCATAACACCTGAGCAGTGCCAGAAACTCATCGACTCCATGCCACGCCGCATTAACGCAGTAATTGAGGCAAAAGGAGCTCCAACCAAGTATTGAGTATTGTACATGCTCATATTTTTCATTTTCATACTTTTCAGTTGGCCAACATTTCTAAAAATCCCTTTTTTGTATTAGCCTTAAGTAATATTCTAATTTTGTGACACACGGAATTTTGGATTTTCATTTGTTGCCACTTCAAATCATCAAAATTAAATGAAATAAACATTTGAATGCATCAGTCTGTGTGCAATGAATAAATATAATGTACAAGTTACACCTTTTGAATGCAATTACTGAAATAAATCAAGTTTTTCAAAATATTCTAATTCACTGGCTTTTACCTGTAT
>NW_028221203.1:0-6208 GCF_045865225.1 Trachurus japonicus | reverse complement strand
GGGTCAATGACGTATAAGGATTTTCAACATGCCATTTTTAAAAAACAAAAAAAAAGAATATCTTTTGCAACTGTTCAAACAACAAGGATGTCGTGTATACAAAAAATAACGTTGAATTTTAAAATTTAGCAATTTTAGTGTTTTTTCATATAGATGAATCGCCCGTGGCCTTAAAAAATGTCATGTGGTGCGACCATAATTTATCTGAAAATTAATAAATTTTCTTAACATACTTAATAATTTTTTTACAAATAGTCAGTAATATCAAGTACATAGAAACAAAGTGTTTGCATTTCATTTGAATTTTTGCAAATACTACTCTCATATTTTAGCTCTATAATGTCACAGTCGCTATATTAATTGTAGTTGACCGACTAATTTTTTCTTTAAATTGCATAATACTGATAAAAATGTTTTAAAAATACCTTTCACTTAAGCATATTGTATCAGTTATTAATGTTTAAGTTACAGAAATTAGTTATTTTAGTTTGTATTTTATTTAGGTATTGTTATTATTGGTCGCACCACATGATGTTTGGTCGCGCCAAATGACCTAAAGACATTGTATCATTAAAAATCTATTTAAAGCTACCAATAAATAATTAATTTCAAGCAAATTTCATATTGAAACCATATTTTATTAACCTTTCAAACATGAAAACAAACATTTCACATTTTTTGGACAAAAATCTAACCGTGTGTGTGCGCGTGTGTGTGCGTGGCCCAGGTCTTTTTGAACTTTGCCCAATCTTGGCCCAGTCTTTGATCAGTCTTCGCGTGAACAACATGAATACAAACATTTCATTTCATAAACATTTTTTGACTTATTGATAAAAATCTAACCGTGTGTTTGTTTGTGTGTGTGTGTGTGCGTATGTGCCGCTAACCCCAGGCCTTTTTGAGCTTTGCCCAATCTTAGCCCAATCCTCGCATGAACAACGCAAACATTTCTTTTCTTTTCATTAAAGCAGAAGGAAGTGATATATTTGTGTTAATATAAGTCTTAATTAGTTGTATCTTCCGACAGCAATCACTTACATAGAGTGTTTGGTCTGAAACACGGGTCTGTCAGTCACTCTGCTCTGCTCTGAGCCCAGGAGAAAACATTTATCGTATCCTACAGTTTTTATCCAATGAGGAGAGAGAACGGCATGCAGGGCTGTGTGTGCAGCCAAGGGACGCCGTGCATGTGGTGACGTCGGGACGAGGACTGTTATGGTGCGTTCAGGGCAACTCGTAACTCGTGTTTTTCCGACCTGTGAAGTCGTACCAGTTCGATCTGGTACGACTTCACGGGTCAGAAGTTACGAGTGGCCGTTATAGTGACTTTCACAGGTAAAACAGGTCGGAAAAACACGAGTGGGTTGCCTGGAATGCTACAAAGTCGTAAGTTGTGACCTGAAGCTGTAATTTACGGTTTCAAAAGCCTGCCTGGAACGCAGCATTAGCTAAAACGACCGGATCGCTTACTTCTGCTTTAACATTTTTTGATTTCATGATAAAATCTAACTGTGTGTGTGTGCGCTGCTCAGAGCTACGCTACGGAGGCTCATGGGATTTCTTGGTTTACCTCATCAAACTCATCAAATACACAATCCAACAACTCCACAACGCTCTGGTGGACAAGTTGTGAGCTGCACATTCACCACACTATGAGATAATAACACAACGTTACCACACAGAGTTGTTGTAGAGGGAAATTGTCCACGACAGGAACGTGCATCAGTGGTTTTGCATGAATTTCCCTCTAAAACAACTCTGTGTGGTAACGTTGTGTTATTATCTCATAGCGTGGTGAATGTGCAGGTCACAACTTGTCCACCAGAGCGTTGTGGAGTTGTTGGATTGTGTATTTGATGAGTTTGATGAGGGAAACCAAGAAATCCCATTAGCCTCCGTAGCGTAGCTCTGAGCATCTTACGGCTCTGCTCCGCCGTTCTAAAAAATAGCTTGCCCCAACAAATAAAGGTAACAAACCTACTGCTATGACTATAGGGATTATGACAATGGGCCAATTTGTTGAACTATCCCTTTAACACATCTTTCTCTTCTCCTGGCAAGGTACTCTGCTCTTGCTGTGGGGTCAGAGTTGACACGCTGCCTGTGGCGAGCGCCTTTAACTTCGCTTGGCAGTGGCTCTGTCAAAATTAATTAAAATGAGTTAAATAGGTATAATAATTTATATTTTTGCTAATAACTGCATAAATACCCAAGTGAAATGGCATGCTTTTAATATTTTTTTTCTTATATTTTACTAAAATGAACTAACCATTATTTCTGCAATATTAGCAAAATAACTCATGAAATATCAAAAAATATTCAAAATAATACTAAAAATTAAGTACTTAATGTTTATCAATCATCAATTCAATATAAAAAGCACAAATACTGCCAATCTAGGTCATATATCTATGATGGAAAACAATCTGCAGTGGTCGCACCGCATGATAATTGGTCGCACCACATGACATTTTCAAGTTCGGTCAAATATTACTAAAACAAGATTAGCAACATAAACAAAGCTAGCTAGCTTTTCACAAAAGGACACTATGGAATTTATAATTAAAATAGATATTTGTGGAAAAAAACTTAAATTAATTGTTTTTTTTGAGGTCATACCACATGATATCCAAATGTGGCAACAACATTACAGCCGTTAAAAAGGTTCTATTTTTTTTTTAAATGAGAGAGCCACAAACCTTCTTTCTGCTTCCATAGCTCTATGACAAAATGGTGGATGATACAACTCCCTGTCCATGAGTAGATTTCAACATAAAAGTTCCAATAGTGGTCATTTCTTGATGGTCGCACCACATGATATTTAATGAAATGGATATGAGCGGACAAAGTTTATTTGTATATTATGAAAGAAATATAACTGCAAAAGCTTTGCAATTTTGTACAGGAATACAAAACACTTTGTAAATTATGCCAAATAGGGCAGAAAATAAATTGTAATAGATTTACAATAATTTCAAATAAGTTTTCAAAACAGTAGTCAGGGCTGGACGGTCGCACCACATGATATTTTGACACTTTAAATTACAAAAAAATTAGAAATAACTCCTGATTTTTGAAAAGTTGAAGTGACTACATATATGGGAGACATACTACATATAGATTAGTATATTTTTGTACATTTAAACCTTTTTTTAACTTAAAAAAATACAGCCGGACAGAATATTTAGGCGTCACGTCATTGACCCAGAAACATCTTCACTTTTATATACATCCTCACTATCCAGAGCAAGTATAGTATATGGGATAATAATTACTATGAGAATATCGCCTCAGAGGTGACATTTATGTTAATATAACTTAATATATGGACATATATTGTGTATTCAACGGTTCTGTGTGAGGAAAAAAGACTCTACCCTGAAATATGTAGAAATAAAGATCAAAACCTAAAGACTTACTCTGAAAAATAAGTCGACAGGACGTCATATTCATTTTTCTCTAAAAGCTTCTCGAGCCCGTCTTTATTTTTCTCACTGAAGTCAAACCCAGTCCAAGAATTTACAGTGTTGGTTTATCTCTCTGACTGTGCAGATGGTTTCTACTGACAACATAAATCTTTATTTAGAAACAGTTCATTTCTTTTCAGTATTTTCCTAAAACAGAGGACAATCGTCCTTATCACCACAGGGCAACAATACTTCATAAAATATAAGATAAAACATTTTAGATTTGAGTTTTCTTTGTCTGGAAACAGACAATTATTATTGTCATTGACAAGATTTATTTTATTGAACATAATGTGTCCAGATGTGCAGATACAAATCTTAAAGGAAGATTAAAAATGAATAAAATGACACTTATCCAGTGAAATCTTGTATCTACTGCATTGACTGGTATAATAACTACCACATATCTTCATTATATCCAATCACAATAACTCAGATGATCCAGTGACTTCTTTCTCTTGCACAAAGATGTAAATTTGATCAGTGCATGTTATCTTTACTGTTCCTAAAAGCTGATGCTGCTGATGTTAAAGGTCATTTCTCCACACATCATTTTCTAATCAGTGTAGATGTACGACATGCTGCTCTAATGGTTATTCTAACACTAGAGCTTCACATTACACTGAATGAGGCATAAAGCATCTGTCGCACTATTGTTGTCACTTACAATGTGAGAGGTTGAAAGACATTCAGGCAAAAATGACACAGTGATACAAAGCGAAACACCAAAGACTCTCACTCCACCTGGTACAAAGTGCAGCACCAGCGCCTTTTCTGCTGGTTTCGTAGCTGATGTCATTTTCCCGTCCAGCGCCCACATTGTTAAAATAGCAAATAGACTCGGTCCGTCTGAGCGCCCATGGGTGTGAGTCTGGAAATGAGCGTGTGATCAAGAGCGTCGTCGGCATAATGTGAGAAGCGAAAGCAGCGGCAGAAGGTGATTGGGCTATTGACCATGAACACCTGGTCTGGGGTCAGTGCTGCAGTCGTTATAAAGAGCACAGTGATGGTTAAGTAGACTAGAGGTCGTCAAGATCCACTCATCACACACTGTTGGAGGGAGAAATATCCAACAACCAGGTTGAGCATGTGGCTTCAACCTTCTCTCTCATGTTCTTCAGGAACATGTTGATGTTATAAAACCAGCCGGATACAGTCTTCTCTGAAAGTATTGGAGCAGCAAGGCCATGCACTTCTTTTATTTCTGCTGTAGACTGAAAACATCTGAGTTTAACATCAAAAGATGAATATATCAGAATTCAAGCTCTTATTTCCAGGTATTTACATTGAGATATGTCAAACAACTTATAAAAGATAGCCTTGTTTATGACACATTAAAGTGAATTATACTTAATATTTAGTCACAGATTCCTTGCTTACAATAACTGCATCAACCCTGTGACCCGCTTTCACGGCAGCCGCTTTCAGTTGTTGTTGGTTTCGGGAGTTTGTTCTCCTCTTTAGCAGCTAAAATTCATGTTCAATAGCATTTAAAGGGATAGTAGCAAGTGGGGTTGTATGATCTACAAATAGCCCCTATAAGTACTTTAATTGCAGTAGAAGACTCTCTGCACTCCTCCCGTTAGCAACGCCAGCCCATAGCCCTGCCCAGAGATTTACAACATACATTGTTGTGAATGGACCCAAAGAAACGGCCTATTTTCGCGGCCTAAAAGAGGTTTTACCTGAAAAAAAAAACACAGTTCCATTGTTCGCTATAATATAATTTTTTCCAGCCCTTCAAAGTGCAGGAAAAACGCAGTTTTTATTTGGACCTCACGTATCCCTCTACGCCCAGGGTTACCGCCCGCCGATCAGCAGTTGGTTAAGTCCAAATAAAAACTATGTTTTTCCTGCACTTTGAGGGGCTGGAAAAAATTATATTATAGTGAACAATGGAACTGTGTATTTTTTTTTCAGGTAAAACCTCTTTTAGGCCGCGAAAATAGGTCGTTTCTTTGGGTCTGTTCACAACACTGTATGTTGTAAATCTCTGGGCAGGGCTATGGGCTGGCGTTGCTAACGGGAGGAGTGCAGAGAGTCTTCTACTGCAATTAAAGTACTTAGGGGCTATTTGTAGATCATACAACCCCACTTTAAAAAAAATGCTACTATCCCTTTAAGTCTGAAGACGTCTTTTCCCTGATGAACTCCTTGGTGGTTTAGCCAGTGTGTGTGTTTTGGGTCGTTGTCCTGCTGCTTGATGAAGGATCTTTTGGAGCGGACTGTATCTGGGATCTTTAGCTAAACTCACCTCCTCTGGCTGTTTCCTGCCTCCTCTACTTTATTAAGATTTGTGGAACATATGAGCGATGCTCTGTGGCTTCAGTTTGTGAGGTCACAATCACCTTTAATGAGGAACATATTGACATTTATAGTTGAGTTTATTTCGGTCTTGACATGTCACCTCATTGTACATTAGAAATTAGATCACACATAAATACAGCAGCCAGAGAAGGTCTTTAAAAAACAGAAAGTACACAAATCAAAGTAAACAATAAGTAATTAAAGAAAGTGCACAATTGTACATTCAGTACAGAGTTTCCATTGAGGTTAGGTTACAGTGATCTAGTGTCCATAGTTGCGTTTCCGCTGCAGGAGTTCAGGGAGCGGGTCCTCTCCACTTCATTTTGCAACAGTTTCAATCATAGCGCAATCATTGTGTAGCATTTTATTTTATTTTTTATGCTCTTGTAGTATTTTTTCCGGCAGTATAGACACTTTCTAATAATTCTGGGTTT
>NW_028221202.1:0-7224 GCF_045865225.1 Trachurus japonicus | reverse complement strand
AGCAGATAACAGCGGCACGGCCGTTTCGGCTAATGCTGTGTTCAAGGCAGGCTTTGAAACCGTAAGTTACAGCTTCAAGTCACAACTACGACTTGGTAGCGTTCCAGGTAACCCGTAGCTCGTGTTTTTACCGTCCTGTTGTCTGTGAAAGTTCCCTATAACGGCCACTCGTAACTTCCGACCCGTGAACTCATACCAGATCGAACTGGTATGACTTCACAGGAAGGAAAAACCAGGTGGCAACCCTCCGTGACGTCACCCATTGGTTTGTGAAGGGCCGTTTGTGAAGCCCGGAGATTGGCTTTCAGGGCGCCGCCATTTTTGATTTTTGGAGCCAGAAGAAACCATATTTGGACGAGGGGGCGGAGTTAAGGAGGTCGAGGGGCGGGTCGGACCCGTGTCTGCGAGGCTGCTAATTTACCCAGCAACACCGGCTAACTGCTGAGCGGCTACGCTGCTAACACCGTTAGCATCTACAACTCGAGGTAAACTTAATATTTAATGGTGAAAGTAATCTCAGAAGCTTATTAAATACATATCCATGTTTGAACTAGCCTACATAAGATCCCATGAGGAGTAATGTGACACGTTATTGTAGCAGATGTTAGCATTAATAAGCTAATGTAAAGCTGTCAAACGTATTTTGATATTGTTTTAAATTGTTTTACAGAACCCAGAGACTAGTTTCTGTCTCAAACTGTAAAGCTGCAACACATTAAACTGTCATGGACTGAGACTGGTGGGTGACCGCTCCTGGACTTGATGTACCTCACCTGCATCACCGATGATCGGCTGCTGCAGCTCCGACCTGTCGACCACGTTACAGCATTCACCCAGCTATTAGCTATTTATTTTACATTCCTATTATATATATATGCACGTCTTTTTTGCAGGTTACCAACATGTAGATGTACTGGAAATTCAGCTAATACAATACAAGCTTGTCTTTTGACAGTATGGCTCACCTTTACATCATCCACAGCTTATAAAACGTTTTCAGTGCTGTAAAATGCTAAAATTAGTGCATCTTAAACCTGAAATTAATTTATTTACTAAGAATTGCTTCACTGATTTTTAATGGGCCAGATCTGTACAGTAACATGAATGCCAAGACACACTGCTGTAATCAATACATTCAGGAAAAACTTACAGGACTATTTCTATGTATGCTTTCATTACACACAAGAAAAATACAAATGTTTAATGTTACCCTCCTTGAAATAATAAAGCATCTAGAGATGAATATCAGAGCTTGTGCTTTCCTGATGTTTCTTGTCAACTAATCTATGATACTGAAAACAATAATTCACCAAAGTGTCACATTATATTGGCCACGAGGTTATGTTAAATATGTAAAAGAAATACTACAGTTTAATCACAGTAACTTTCTTTATTATTACATTTTCAATGATAATCATCGACTGAATAAAGCATTTGTATTAACTGGACTATGAAAATAGCTGCTTCAAAATCTTCACTGTCAATTTTAGGTTCACCCTAAAAAGTGTGAGGTCAAATGTGGACATAGAATAATAAAACAGTTGGTCTGTTCTCTCATCAGAGGTTTTCTGGTTTCATCATCATCACAGCTCCACAACTTCACATGATGTCCTCCTTCTGTTGGCACCGGTCACTCAGCTCTCAGTGGCTCCTTAGAATCACAGTAAAACACAAGAACTTAGATTAAAACATTGTTGAGAGGTGCAGGACTGTCTGCTTCAGTTTTTTGTGTGTGATTTTACAGCAGTAAATGACAAATCCCCACCTGTAGTTATCAGTAACGTTACGTATGATAACGTTACGAGCAAGATAACAAGTTGATGGATAAACCTGGGGGCTTTGCAGCTTGTAGACTAAGGTGACCAGATTCCCGAAATGAAAATCGGGGACATTTTCAGCGCGGTGGTCAAAATTCAAATGTTATCATTATGAAATGAATAACAGGGGCAATTACATGTTAAGGTATTTGACAAAGCAAATGAGTAGCCAATAAGAAGTTACCCATAACCCTTCCAACCTCTCAGTCACTTCTGGCTACCAGTTCAACAGCATCAGCAAAACCAACAAAAACAACAACAACAAAACAGAAGCCAGTGCTGAAAGAGGCTTCTGCACCAAACAAACACTATCACACTCCTGGATGGATTCTTAGCTCAGTGTTTTTCAACCTTTTTTGAGCCATGGCACATGTTCATTAAAAAAATCCCGTGGCACACCAACCAAAAATGTTACAAAATTACAGTGCAGCCTAATACAGTAAATATAGCCTAATACAAATATTGTCTCTTACGGTGTAGTTAGTTTATTCTGACTCAGTAATGGTCATTGCTAAGGCCAGGTCATTGTGCAGGCCTCTGCCACTACCCACTGACATAAAAGAGTCCTATTTTATTAGCCAACTCTGCCAGACAGTCACTATTGCAGACACAGATGCTCAACAAAGCCAAATTATTTTTAGGAGCTAAATAATATTTGTTTGGACACAAACTGTTAACTGATAACAATAACTTGTATTCTGATTTTACTCTGATTCTTCTTCTTATTAGGCTATTATGTTTTTTTTGGGTTTTTTTAAATTTTATGTCAATCAACTCATGGGAGCTTGTCAACACGTGCACACTTCCACTCGTGCCTTCAGCCATATTTCACAGCAAAGTGTTACATGAGAGGATTTACACTTATGCTGTGCACTCCCTGTGATAGAAAGTCAGAACAAACTCTGAGTGCAACCTGCAACGCGTACGGTGCCCCTAAAATAAAAAGGAGGGGCTCTCCAGTCGGCTCCCCCGTCATTCACCTGCAGCTGCACAGACGAGCAGAGGAGCAGAGGAGCGCTCTGCTGTCTGATGCCGCAGCACAGCGGTAACAGCGCGTGTGTTTTATTTAAAAAAAAAAAAAAAAGCAAACAAAAAGAGACCGCAGCCGGTCGGTACAAGCCATTTATCGCGCACGTAACGTCAGCACGCTAGTTATACTGGTTTAACCCTATGGTTTAACCATAATAACTGGAGTTTCTATCCATACGCAACTTTGTTTCTCCCCCATTCAAATCGGGGACATTTTCGGGGACAGCTTTAACCGGGGACAGGTCGGCCAAATCGGGGACTGTCCCCGAAAATCCGGGACGTCTGGTCACCCTATTGTAGACCGATCCTACCGATCACTGTTCTGCTAAACATGACGCCGTGGTCGTTAAATATTAAACCGGATTTATCCCGGTCCGGTAAAGTCGGAGACGAGCTAACGGTTAGCATGGCTAACACGGGAGCTAACGCGGAGCTAACGGCGAGCTAACGTTAGCCGTGTAGCAAAGTGAATCGGTTATTCACATTAACTATAAATTAACTTGTCTTGGACGGTGACAGTCTCATGTTCTCCGGTCAGAACACACCGAAGAACACACGGGAAAGTAATCAGTGGTCTTCTGGAATATACAACAAATTAGATATAATTTTTACACATTCAGAAAAAGAAAAAAATAACTTACTCACCAAATCGTGATATCAGCTTCCTCCGGTCTGTTAGCACCGTCGGACGAATCATAAACGAAAAACTGGGTGAAATTAATTAACTGCCAACACTGTACCCGTGCTATCTATCATCCACACATATCGACAAAATATCAGAAATTAAATTAAAACTGACTGAACACAATACACAAACGACGGGAGGTCCCCTCCGGTGTTAATCCTCGGTGTCTGATCCACTGTGTCTGACCTGTGACGTCTCAGTCATCAGGCTGTCAATCATATTCCGTGCTGGAAGGTGATTGGTCAGTTATACCAACCTTTAAGGATTAATATCTAAATAATTATATAATTTTTTTCAGATGGACCACCAGGTCATATTTAAGGATGAGGAACTTTAGCTTTTTAGACCGTTATCAGTTGTGAAAAAAAATTATTGATCGAGTATTTCATGATTGAAAATGAATGGGAGTGGATTGGAACCAGGGCTTCTTGGAAACACCCCTAGCGGATCTCGGGGGGATTGCAAGTAAAGTTACTTCCGCGTTGGCTTCACTTTTCAGACCGGAAGTCTACGTCCATTTTTTTTTACAGTCTATGGGAAAAACACAAAGTACGAGTTTCCTTGAACGCACCATGAGTTAGCAGCCCCCGCCCTTGTCAGGCATCAATTGGTCCTCGTGCTACGTCACCACATTCACGCGCATCCCTTGGCTGCACACACAGCCCTTCATGCCGTTCTCTCCCCTCATTGGATAACACTTGTATCCCACAAGGAAAATTTTCTCCTCGGGTTACAGCAGAGCAGAGTGACGGAGAGACTCGTGTTTAGGCTGAAATACTTCATGTAAGTGATTGCTGACGGAAAATAGGACTATTTAGGACTTATATTAACAAAAACATTCCACTGATATCTGCTTTAACATGCAAACTAGCTATTTGCTCAGAGAGTGTGTTAAAACCTTGTGTACGAAACAACGATGGTTGAATCTTTTGTCGAGCGACAGTAATCGCCAACACTCCCAGCGAGAGACCTTCAAAATAGCCCCATGAGCTTTACACAACCTTACGTAGCGTACATGTTTATTATTGTTGCTGTGACAACATGGATCCGGAACACCTGCCACTGGTTTGCTGCTACGAGTTGCACCCGAGGGTGGGGACGGCCAGGCTACTTGTTGCAAAGACATTGGCATGGCTGTTTATTTAATTAATGCTAGTTTTGAAGTTCCTGCAGTTGAGGAAGTATAAGTTTGAGCTTTGAAATGGACGTGCATCATGTAGCCTATATAACATGTTCTTGTGTCTGAAAGAGCTTTAAAAGTCAGTTTCCATTAAGCTGTGACAGTGGTTTTACTCGGTCGGACATTTCTGTAACACAACCAGCAGTTTGAAGGTTTCGACAGCTGGATAAAATCCATCGCTGACGTCGTCTGTGGGCAAACAGAAAACTCCTTTCACCTTCCTTTTCCATCTTACCTGTTCTCCAGCAGAACCACAACTCACTTGGAGACTAGTTGCCAAAAGCCATGCAAACATTGTGTTGAGTTATCAGATCTGTCATGTTTAAATAAACCAAATACAAATACCTGACATAATCTGAAGGTTTAGCTAAATAAGACCTTGACCTTGGGAGCCTTAAAGACACAAACCATGTCTGATGGTAATTAGCAATCACTGATGTCAAGATTTTGCACAGTTATTCCAAGAAACAATAACTGGGATAAGTCCCATTTAAATGATATCCTAAACATTAATCAGATACTACAATATTAAAACTTTACCATAAGGCACAGATGCCCCGTCAACAAATGTGTTCCTCTGCATAGACTAAACACAGACATTCCTCAGTGAAACAGATTCATGTAAATACGCACAAAGCCAAACACGAGCTTTGAAGCCAGACTCGCTGATATTGATATCCCATCGCTGCAGCACCTGATATTAAAAGGATCCCTGCCAGATGACTGAAAAGAAGAAGAAGAAGAAGAAGAAGAAGAAGAAGAAGAAGAAGAAGAAGAAGAAGAAGAAGAAGAAGAAGAAAAAACTTGTCAAGTTCTCACTCTGCTGTGCCTTCAGGGCTGGGTTCTTAGCTTTCCTTTTGTCTGAACGAGAATACGGACAAGTCTGTCATTTGACCGTCTCCCTTCGCTGTGTACACTTCAGATCTAGCCCTGACAGACTATGAATCATCTGTTAGGAAACTAGGTTAGAGCACAATAGGCTCTTCATAAAGCAAAGGCCAGGCCAGGTAGTAAAGCAGGAGGGAACATATGTGCAGCGGCCATCTTGGAATTCAAGAGTGAGGAAACACTGGATCAGGGCTGAGTTTGCTTTGCTCTTTGCTCTGTCATTTCTTAAAATCCCCCTCTTTTTTTTTTTTTTTACTGTGAGATTAATTTCAAGTTGAGGCAATAATAAAATCTTGGCAAACATAACCTGGGGCAGGCAGCGTAATGACAAGTGCAATATTAAAAATGACCGCAGTTTTTTTTTTCTCCTGTATGAACATGTGAACACGCAGTGAGCCCTCTCTCTTGCCATACGTTATTAAAAATACCATCAATATTGACACTGTAGGCTTATATAGTCCAGAGAGGCTGGGAATTTTGCCCAAATATTTTAACAACCTCTCTTCAATTTATACCTCTTTTCCCCCCTCGAGTCCTCACCTACGTGTTTCGGACCCTCTATAATATGGAGTCGCTTGGCTGTGCTCTGTGTCCGGTCTACCTTACAGCAAGGAAATTAAATGTTAAATATTTACCATTCCCCTGGTATGTGACCCTGCAGATTCCAGCTGTGATGGGTAGCAGCCACATTCCTCCCACAGGAAGTTTATCCTTACTCATTTTCTCTTTTTTTTTCTTTCCACCTCCTCCCTGTCTTGACAGTTGCTTTTGAACATGGCCAGTGGCTCAGGCATCAGCCTAAATCTCTGTCATGAAATACACTAACATGTCACATGTGTCACTGCAACAGGGCACGAGGCTTTCCAGGGACTAAATGGGATATTTTAAACAGCTGTCATATACAGAAAGTGAAATCCTTCCAGCTCCCCTTCCTTCCACCAGATATCAAACCCATCTGATTATTTTCCCTTAAAGTCGTAACGCACAACATTTCATCGTTTGCCTTCCTGGATCTAACCCTTTGATGCACAGCATGAGATGTTAGTGGGAGAGTATTAGGTAACCTCGAACTGTCTTGAGCAGGATGAAGGTTATGTCAAAGTTTGACAACACAATTTACTGTGTTACACTGTCACAGTGTTACACACAAGGGGGCAGTTGTCGGTCTGAGAAGTGAAGCTCACTTCCGCGTTCAAAAAACTGCAATCCCCTCGGATTCCTCTGGGGGCTGGTGTCAGAAGGGAGCATTCCCCATAGACCCCCATGTTAAAATCGCCGACTTTACATCCTCAGTAAACATGTTAAAAGCCTGGTGTCAGAACGTTTTTTCGTCTCAATCGATAGTTTCTACCCCCGCACACACTCTGAGGGGGGTGAATTTTTTTTAACTCTACAGTTTTACTGTTATTAGGTTAAAACTCTAGCCAATCAGGGCGCGGAAACATTGAGTGACAGGTCCGGAGCGGTTCGGAGACAGGCTGCTTCGAGGCCAGTGGGCGGGTTCTCGGCCGGCCAATCCAACATGGCGCTGTCCAGGCCGCCATATTTGAGTCACAAAAACGACTCCCCAAAACCAATGGGTGACGTCACGGACGCTACGTCCATTCTTTTTACAGTCTATGGTT
>NW_028221201.1:0-9785 GCF_045865225.1 Trachurus japonicus | reverse complement strand
AAGCCCCGAAATGCAAAATTGTTCCGAAAAAAATTAAATAAGTCTATATTCAAGCTTGTTTGCAGCGGAAGCTCCTCTTCCTGGTCCGTCCAAATCTCGCGAGATTTGCGCCGGCGTCAGTGTGATTTAATTTTTTTTTTTACAATTTCACACTTCGGGGCTTCAATACAAGACGGCCATTACATACGAGCAGCATGGAGGTATTTGGATGTTTTTTGGTGTGTCTTTTTGTTATGAAGACAGTTGGTATCCATTTGCAACCGTTATATTGACATGCACTGCTACGCCGAGACCCCCTGTAACTCAGAGAAGCCACGGAGGACTCTGAAACTTCTCCCAGCTCTTAGTTGACATGAGGGGGAGGAGATAATGAGTGAAATTTCAATTTTGAGTGAACTATCCCTTCAGTCAGAGGCAGAGCTTTAATGGTAAACACATCTCAGCCTTTCTGAACCTCGGGTGTGAATATAAACTATTCAAGTCATCGGTAATCGGTATCGGTGGGAAATAAAAGTTATCGTGTGGGCAATGTGCATCCCTAATTAGTGACCGAGGATGATGGGTAACAGACGTAGGATGACTTGGTTGGTGGGATGATGGGATGTGAGCAGCAGCGTTTCCACTCTGTCCACTCAGTGACATGTTTCATCTGGACAGCACATGGCGGTCGGCTGCTCTGCTGCTGCAGCTCCGTTACTTTAAAAGCTGCAGTCACAGGTGTTCCTCCTCACACGCCAGACGAAGGCCGACGTCCTAACATACACACACACACACACACACACACACATACACCGCTTATGGTCGTGCTATAACAGTTCCATTCACGGCTCCCAAAAATAACAACACAGAGAGCGCTGGCCGGGCCGGGCTCGGTCCACCTCTTCCCCCCCTCCACCCTTCATCCTTTACTCCTTTCCTTTCATATTCAGTTTTCTTTAACGCTCAATAAATGTTGACTTTATTTTGGTTCTGCTGAATTCCTTAATGAGGCCGTGGACCGATCCCAGCTGCCTTATAAGGAGAAACGCTCCGACATACCTGTAACACTGCCTCCCTCTTAAATACCACTCTCTCTCCCTCTCTCTCTGCAGCTCTACATCAGAAGAACCGAACCATGTGATTTAAAGGGATAGCTCAACATTTTGGCAAATTGGCCCATTGCCATAATCCCTATAGTCATAGCAGTAGGTTTGTTACCTTTAATTGTCGGTGCAAGCTATTTTTAGAACGGCGGAGCAGAGCCGTGAGCTGCTCAGAGCTACGCTACGGAGGCTCATTATGGGATTTCTTGGTTTCCCTTCATCAAACTCATCAAATACACAATCCAACAACTCCACAACGCTCTGGTGGACAAGTTGTGAGCTGCACATTCACCACACTATGAGATAATAACACAACGTTACCACACAGAGTTGTTTTAGAGGGAAATTCATGCAAAACCGCTGATGCGCGTTGCCTTCAGGGACAGTTTTTCATCAATCAGTCTCTGAATTTCCCTCCAAAACAACTCTGTCTGGTAACGTTGTGTTATTATCTCATAGCGTGGTGAATGTGCAGCTCACAACTTGTCCACCAGAGCGTTGTGGAGTTGTTGGATTGTGTATTTGATGAGTTTGATGAGGGAAACCAAGAAATCCCATAATGAGCCTCCGTAGCGTAGCTCTGAGCAGCTCATGGCTCTGCTCCGCCGTTCTAAAAACAGCTTGCACCGACAATTAAAGGTAACGAACCTACTGCTATGACTATAGGGATTATGGCAATGGGCCACTTTGCCAAAATGGTGAACTATCCCTTTGAGTTACAGTGTATAAACGCAGCTTTAATCTCCAATCACAAAGCACACAAAGAAAAGACTTCATCAGATGGTTTCATATTCCGTCTGAAGCCAAACTAAAAGGACTAAAGAGCCTCGGGGTTTGTACGTTGTGTTACCTACGCGCTCTGATGTACCCGTGTCTTTCCTTTGTGCCGTTAAGAAGAAGCGACAGATCTCACACACCCTCCTCTCCCTCCTCCTCTCCTCCTCTCAACTCAACCGTCCATTTTATTTTTCTTTCCGAGCACATGTGCACTCAACATGTTTTGCAGGCACATACTGTCCATATCATGACTTTTTCAAAGGCGCAGTCGTGGTTTCAGTCAGACACGAGCAGCTGACTGATCGTATGGCTGGCAGACCCTCGGCTCTGTGTGTGTGTCTGTCTGTGTGTGTCCGTGCAACAACAAACTGATGATTTATCTGTGTTCAAAGCCTCGGCAGCATTGGAGCTAAAAATGTAAAGTGTAAAAGGCGTAGTGGGGTGTAGGAGGGGGGGGTTGCACTAAAGGAAAATTCCTCATCTTGAAAACATGACTGTGCTGAGAGGCCTCGTTCAGACCACACAGGCCTGGTTCAGCTGCCACGCTACACAACAGCACATTACTGACGGACGACACAACACTTTGTTCATGTCAGCATTGTTTTCTGTTGTTTACAGGCTCGTCGCCCGTCAGCTACAACAAAACACCAGGCTTGTCACGAAAGGAACGATGGACACTTCCCACCCAATGATCGCTGTCTTGGCTACATAGCAGAATATAAGGTCGTATTCACACCAGGAAAGTCCGATAGTTCACTTGCTTTGGTGCGGACTAAATTTTTTTTTACTTGGTGCGGTTTGTATTCACA
Source organism: Trachurus japonicus (assembly GCF_045865225.1). Taxonomy (NCBI): domain Eukaryota; kingdom Metazoa; phylum Chordata; class Actinopteri; order Carangiformes; family Carangidae; genus Trachurus; species Trachurus japonicus. Next base: position 7,117 of record NW_028221201.1, on the reverse strand, counting down.
TTGCGTTTTTTCATAAGCAGATCAACTTTGTTAACAAAAGCACGTGTGTCCCACAGTCACTCAGTCATTGGATAAAAATTATCAGTGGGATCTTCCACAAAAAGTAGCTACACAATGGAGGTCATGGATCCGTTTCTTGCTGCCTTTTTCCAGTTGCACCTGTCCTGTGCTTATTCATCCCTTGGAGGCTATGTGGCCAACACGTTCTCACTCCCAGTGCGTCAACCCCCTGACGAACGGTCACTGTCCCTCCTCGTCACATGCCTGACTCATTAGGTACCCGTTTTTCGTCATGAGGTGACGAGCGGGGATTTCAATTCATTCCAATGCAACCCCCTTCGCGGCGATATGTGACGCTCAGAGTAAAGTGATCCAGCCGACCGGACGCGGCGCTGAACGACGCACTGAGCTGGAAAACTTTTTTTCCCCTTTGAAGCTTTATTGAACCTGGTGTGTCTGACATAGCTTTCATCCAAGCCGTCATTTTGGTTATTATTTATTTACTGATCTTGGCGTTGGTGCAGAATAATAAATAAACAAACAAACAAACAAATAAATAAATTACATCCTTGTCGGAAGACCAGACGGGGTGGGGGTGTGTAATAAATAAATAAATAAATAAATATTTTTGTCCCGTGCGTAATTGTCAAGATCCGCATTTCGATTAAACTCGCCTTTCTTCTTTTGTACGAGTTGTTGGACGACTGCATTTCATTTTATTTACTTATTTCCCTGTCCTAAGTCATGTTTATGGATACACAGTTGAACATATTGTCATTTTACCCTCGGCATTTTCCCCTCACTTTGCTGAATATCTGTTGATTCATGTCATAAACACGTTTTGTTCATTAAAAATATGTGGTGTTTATTAAAAATATGTTGTTCATTCAAATCGGTTGTTGTTCATTGCAGAACAATAGAATATTAATACGGTGATTTATATACAGATATTGATCGCGCAGTGTGACCACAATCACTACGCACGGAGGCGTGAGGGACATTTGAAACAGCTGTATCAATCGTCCCTGCAGCGACTACTGACACTTCAACCTGTTTTGGCTCTAAACTTCAAAACTATGACATTGCATAGTTTAGGACCTGTTTATGTACGAATTCATCTGTTGTTAGGTCATATTATTATTGCATGAAACACACAATACAACTTTTGATCACAAAAAAACTACCGCACGTAACATTTTACTTTCCGTAGTAAAAAAAACAGGTTCGCGCTAATAACTTTTGAATGGCGTGACGTAATTTCACAAGCTTTCCCAGGATTGGTCGGTGTTGAGTGCTGAACTAGAGGATGTGACGTCATTGCAACGGCGCCACCGGTCGCGACCATAGACTGCGACACTGCGTGTCACTACCCGATTTGCGACGCTACCCGATCTGTGACAAAACTGGTCTGCGCATGCGCAGACCGGCCGCCATCTTGGACAGCTGCCTACGGCAACTCCACTTGGACAAACTTCATTTGGGCACTGCCCGATTTGCGTACATGCTTAAAGTTCTGTGAAATTAAAATACGGTACTGTGAAAATGATTAAAAAATAAAATAAAATAAAAACCGCGGAGGTCCGTCATAAGACAACCGCGGCAGACTCGTTTATTCAGTGAGTGTTGTGGTAGTTGTGATTGTTTGTGGTTGTCATGGTGATGAGGCCGGCGAGAAAAGAGGACAGTAAACATTAAAAGTCGCCTGTGTTCCTGTTTTCTGAGCATCAAGATCCAGACCACCACAACCAACCCTCAATTTACATTACTAATAAAGTATTTAAAAAAATAAATAAAAAGATAAACCGTCTCTGGCGACGCACATAGGGCAGTGATCCTAAGTCAATTCAACTAAGTTTGTCCAAGTGGAGTTGCCGTACGTGGCTGTCACAGATCGGGTAGCGTCGCAGATCGGGTAGCGACACTGCCATCTACGGCGTCTGGACGGAACTACAACACCTTAACAGTGTGTTTGTGATCATGAGGAGTGGAAATTAAGCCATGTTGATTTAATTCAACAGCATGTGAATAAACAGTGAGGAATCAGAACAGTTAGACAGCTCTTTTTCAACAAAGTCCAAATAATTCAAGTAACTCAAGTCATATAGGCCTTTTTTTTTTAAATTGCAGAAAACAACATTTCTCCCCCCTTCTCCCTCCTCCCGCCCAGGAACCTTAGTTTATAATATAGTGTAGAATGAACCCGTCCACTGTAGTAATGTTTATGCACAACTGCACCACTTTAGCCAGCTCCTTTATTTCTGGTTTTACATTGGACAAACTGATTAAGGCTCCATTTTCAGGAGACACAGCTATTCTTTAATAACTTCCACATTCGTTGGGTTACGTTCAGAGGTTTATCAGGGCAGGGCCTAGGGTCATCCAGTGTTAGCAATTACAGACCCATCTGACCTTCACAGGGGTCACAGGTCAACTTTTCATGTGAAATTTGACGATTTTTGCTATCAATTCAGGCATAAAACACCAATACTTGGAGCTGGGAAGCTGAAATCTTTAGATTCTAGTCCAGACCTTGGAGCAGATTGACGGTGCCAAATATCAGAGCTCTGCTCCACTCGGAAGTGTCCAAAATGGCCAAAAAGCAGTGTTCATTTCTAATCCCCCATTGTGTACAAGACTAAATTCAACAGATAGTCTTTAATAACTTCCACATGCTTTGAGCTGGAAGTCTGAAAGTTTCAGGGTTTTGTCAGGGCCTAGGGCCACCCATTATCTGCAATTTCAGACCAATCCCACATTCAGAAGGGGTCAAAGGTCAAGGTTTAGTGTGAAATTTGACGATTTTTGCTATCAATTCAGGCATAAAACACCAATACTTTGAGCTGGGAAGCTGAAATCTTTAGATTCTAGTCCAGACCTTGGAGCAGATTGAAGATCAGAGCTGTGCTCCACTCAGAAGTGTCCAAAATGGCCATGGTAAGTGTCAAAGGTCACAGGGGTCAAACATCAAAGTTAATCCTAACAAAACACACACGCTTTAAGTAATCATCATGAAATTTAGATGAGTTGTATATCAGAGAGTCCTCTATCATTATATTGTATTCCCATTGCTCTGGGGGCCACGGGGGGCCCCTGGGGGCCACTTCGCTTTCCCATGCTCTCACAGATTTGGGTGTCGGGTCAGTGGATAAGGGCCTCACAATGAGTCCACAGGCCAAGTTTCAAGTGATTCGGTTGGTTTCTATGGAAACAGCGGCCTCCTGGAGACAGAAGAATGCGGCTGTTTGAAGCCCCGCCTCTCGAAAAGTAATGGCTCAATCAGGACCGAACGCACATCAACGCGTTCGTCTTGGGCCCCCGGAACCACTGATATCAAATTCAGAACTGTACGACTTTTAGAAATATATTTCATCCATTTCAGCTTTTCTGACTCAGAAGGTCTCTGAATCTGAAAAGCTGAAATGGATGAAATATATTTCTAAAAGTCGTACAGTTCTGAATTTGATATCAGTGGTTCCGGGGGCCCAAGACGAACGCGTTGATGTGCGTTCGGTCCTGATTGAGCCATTACTTTTCGAGAGGCGGGGCTTCAAACAGCCACATTCTTCTGTCTCCAGGAGGCCGCTGTTTCCATAGAAACCAACCGAATCACTTGAAACTTGGCCTGTGGACTCATTGTGAGGCCCTTATCCACTGACCCGACACCCAAATCTGTGAGAGCATGGGAAAGCGAAGTGGCCCCCAGGGGCCCCCCGTGGCCCCCAGAGCAATGGGAATACAATATAATGATAGAGGACTCTCTGATATACAACTCATCTAAATTTCATGATGATTACTTAAAGCGTGTGTGTTTTGTTAGGATTAACTTTGATGTTTGACCCCTGTGACCTTTGACACTTACCATGGCCATTTTGGACACTTCTGAGTGGAGCACAGCTCTGATCTTCAATCTGCTCCAAGGTCTGGACTAGAATCTAAAGATTTCAGCTTCCCAGCTCAAAGTATTGGTGTTTTATGCCTGAATTGATAGCAAAAATCGTCAAATTTCACACTAAACCTTGACCTTTGACCCCTTCTGAATGTGGGATTGGTCTGAAATTGCAGATAATGGGTGGCCCTAGGCCCCTGACAAAACCCTGAAACTTTCAGACTTCCAGCTCAAAGCATGTGGAAGTTATTAAAGACTATCTGTTGAATTTAGTCTTGTACACAATGGGGGATTAGAAATGAACACTGCTTTTTGGCCATTTTGGACACTTCCGAGTGGAGCAGAGCTCTGATATTTGGCACCGTCAATCTGCTCCAAGGTCTGGACTAGAATCTAAAGATTTCAGCTTCCCAGCTCCAAGTATTGGTGTTTTATGCCTGAATTGATAGCAAAAAATCGTCAAATTTCACATGAAAAGTTGACCTGTGACCCCTGTGAAGGTCAGATGGGTCTGTAATTGCTAACACTGGATGACCCTAGGCCCTGCCCTGATAAACCTCTGAACGTAACCCAACGAATGTGGAAGTTATTAAAGAATAGCTGTGTCTCCTGAAAATGGAGCCTTAATCAGTTTGTCCAATGTAAAACCAGAAATAAAGGAGCTGGCTAAAGTGGTGCAGTTGTGCATGAACATTACTACAGTGGACGGGTTCATTCTACACTATATTATAAACTAAGGTTCCTGGGCGGGAGGAGGGAGAAGGGGGGAGAAATGTTGTTTTCTGCAATTTAAAAAAAAAAAGGCCTATATGACTTGAGTTACTTGAATTATTTGGACTTTGTTGAAAAAGAGCTGTCTAACTGTTCTGATTCCTCACTGTTTATTCACATGCTGTTGAATTAAATCAACATGGCTTAATTTCCACTCCTCATGATCACAAACACACTGTTAAGGTGTTGTAGTTCCGTCCAGACGCCGTAGATGGCAGTGTCGCAGTCTATGGTCGCGACCGGTGGCGCCGTTGCAATGACGTCACATCCTCTAGTTCAGCACTCAACACCGACCAATCCTGGGAAAGCTTGTGAAATGACGTCACGCCATTCAAAAGTTATTAGCGCGAACCTGTTTTTTTTACTACGGAAAGTAAAATGTTACGTGCGGTAGTTTTTTTTGTGATCAAAAGTTGTATTGTGTGTTTCATGCAATAATAATATGACCTAACAACAGATGAATTCGTACATAAACAGGTCCTAAACTATGCAATGTCATAGTTTTTGAAGTTTAGAGCCAAAACAGGTTGAAGTGTCAGTAGTCGCTGCAGGGACGATTGATACAGCTGTTTCAAATGTCCCTCACGCCTCCGTGCGTAGTGATTGTGGTCACACTGCGCGATCAATATCTGTATATAAATCACCGTATTAATATTCTATTGTTCTGCAATGAACAACAACCGATTTGAATGAACAACATATTTTTAATAAACACCACATATTTTTAATGAACAAAACGTGTTTATGACATGAATCAACAGATATTCAGCAAAGTGAGGGGAAAATGCCGAGGGTAAAATGACAATATGTTCAACTGTGTATCCATAAACATGACTTAGGACAGGGAAATAAGTAAATAAAATGAAAATGCAGTCGTCCAACAACTCGTACAAAAGAAGAAAGGCGAGTTTAATCGAAATGCGGATCTTGACAATTACGCACGGGACAAAAATATTTATTTATTTATTTATTTATTACACACCCCCACCCCGTCTGGTCTTCCGACAAGGATGTAATTTATTTATTTGTTTGTTTGTTTGTTTATTTATTATTCTGCACCAACGCCAAGATCAGTAAATAAATAATAACCAAAATGACGGCTTGGATGAAAGCTATGTCAGACACACCAGGTTCAATAAAGCTTCAAAGGGGAAAAAAAAGTTTTCCAGCTCAGTGCGTCGTTCAGCGCCGCGTCCGGTCGGCTGGATCACTTTACTCTGAGCGTCACATATCGCCGCGAAGGGGGTTGCATTGGAATGAATTGAAATCCCCGCTCGTCACCTCATGACGAAAAACGGGTACCTAATGAGTCAGGCATGTGACGAGGAGGGACAGTGACCGTTCGTCAGGGGGTTGACGCACTGGGAGTGAGAACGTGTTGATGTGGTCGTTATGCAGCCGTCCCCGTGAAGGATGGTCAGACAACAAACACACACACGTCTGCATGTGCGTCTGAAGGATGGTGCGCTAAAAACAAGAAAGAAAAAAAGGACGGCACAGCAAAAAACAAAACAAAAAACATAATTTTCTCAGGATGCCGCGTTGCCGATAATCATAACCCTAGTCACATTTATTTCTGTTAACGGTTATTAATCGGATAACGACTTTCTATATCAGTTTAAAAAAATATTAAGAATGTGCATCCTTAACTGCAACGGGTGCGTCCTCTCCAGCATCTGATAAATGTTTTCCTCTGACCAAATATCAAGGAGGCAGTTAGCGTAAGAAGACGCTAGCAACCGTTGTGGTCATTGGTTCCCACTAACATGCCCATGTTTGGTATCTTTGGTATTTTTTCAGCACAACTTCATATTATATGATGTGATAATTATTATTTTTTTCCACTTTAGCCTTCTTTATTAACACATTGGGTCCAAAACTACACAGAAATCATCAAATCCGGATTGAAAAAATTCCTGATCCACATTAGACATCTCTGTATACTGCAAAAAGTCAAAATCTTACCAAGAATATTTGTCTTATTTCTACTCAAAACGTCATTTCTAGTCAAAACAAATCTCATTATACATAAAATAAGACTCATCACATTAAAAAGCAGCTTGTTTATAGACACTTTTTACTTCTTTCAAGCAGATTTTCACTTGAAATAAGTAGAAAAATCTGATAGTGGAGCAAGTTTTTCTTTCTTATTACAAGCACAAAAAACTTGCTTTCACTGGTAAATTTTTCTACTTATTTCAAGTGAAAATGTGAAAATGATCTAAAAACAAGTAAATTTTTAGGTGATGATTCTTATTTTAAGTGGAAAGAGATTAGTTTTGGCCAGAAATGAGACATTTTGACAAGAAAAAAGACAAATATTCTTGGAAAGATTTTTAGTTTTTGCAGTGTACAGTATTTATCACGTATAACATCAGCTGATTCGACCACTTTTTCACAAATATATGGAAAAAAATTCAACGCCTGGCCCTCCCATCCAATCCCCCTGACAAATATTGT
>NW_028221200.1:0-1337 GCF_045865225.1 Trachurus japonicus | reverse complement strand
TTAAAGCAGATATCAGTGGCACGGCCGTTTCGGCTAATGCTGTGTTCAAGGCAGGCTTTTGAAACCGTAAGTTACAGCTTCAAGTCACAACTACGACTTGGTAGCGTTCCAGGTAACCCGTAGCTCGTGTTTTTACCGTCCTGTTGTCTGTGAAAGTTCCCTATAACGGCCACTCGTAACTTCCGACCCGTGAACTCGTACCAGATCGAACTGGTACGACTTCACAGGAAAGAAAAACACAAAGTACGAGTTTCCTTGAACGCACCATGAGTTAGCAGCCCCCGCCCTTGTCAGGCATCAATTGGTCCTCGTGCTACATCGCCACATTCACGCGCATCCCTTGGCTGCACACACAGCCCTTCATGCCGTTCTCTCCCCTCATTGGATAACACTTGTATCCCACAAGGAAAATTTTCTCCTCGGGTTACAGCAGAGCAGAGTGACGGAGAGACTCGTGTTTAGGCTGAAATACTTCATGTAAGTGATTGCTGACGGAAAATAGGACTATTTAGGACTTATATTAACAAAAACATTCCACTGATATCTGCTTTAAGTGCAAGAACAGTCAACATTTAAAGGTATAATATGTAGGGATTCCCCCCATCTAGCGGTGCGGTTGCATATCGGAACGTCTTCTTGATGTTGCATTCACGTGAAATGGGGCAGACGTCAGACAGACAACAGACGCTGCATGTAACAGGATAAACAAGTGTTTATATAAACAAGTGGTCCGCCAGCAAGAGGCAAAACAATACAGGTGTGACAATATGTTGTTGTCATGGTGATGTTGTATTGTTTTACCGTCTTTCTCTGGTGGAGTAAAATGACGTCCGGTTGGTTTGCCGACGGCCGTCTGCCTGACTGCACCTGAATGCAACACCAGTGTCCTTCCTCACACTACACAGTGGTGACAGTTTTAACAGGCCGAGCCCACAGCTCCGCTCAGTTTCCGTGGTTACCTACGGTCACGATGCAACATGGCCGCCTCGGTTCGGTGTGTCACCCACTTGTATATTTGTAACGACTTGTAACAACTCATTCTAAGGAACCAGAAAGCTTTCATTTGGATGCGGCTGTGATTCGACTTCAGTGAAATACGTATTTATGAAAGACATATTTGATTTTTGCTAATAAAAAGCCAAATTAGTTACACACTGGGGCTTTAAGAAAACATTGACAGACACAAAACAACAACACAGAATAATAGAATAACTACAATTCATTTTATATTTTAAAATGAATCCTAAAGAAAACCGGAAGCCAGTGTAGACTAAGTGACTCCTGCTTTGACTTGGTTGTGTTATAGGGTCATCTTCCTCCCCGTAGGAGAATATCTC
>NW_028221199.1:0-10242 GCF_045865225.1 Trachurus japonicus | reverse complement strand
TGTATATCTGCAAATGAGTTTGATATGACGTGGAATCCATAGAGATAGACTTAACTCAGAATGACATCTCAAATTGCACTCTCAAAGAGCTGGCGCCTAAATCTTAATGAGAAAGTCAAGAAAACCTGTAGCATTGAAGACTGGTTCAAATATATATTTTTAATTATTTTTCTTTTGTTTTAAAATGTGTATACATTTGTACACAGATATTGTATTGTATTGTCAATCTCAAACATTTCACAATACTATATTAGAATGAAACATACATATAAGGCTACGTTCACACTGCTGTTACAAGTGACCTGAATCTGATTTTTTCGCTCAAATGTGACCCACATCTGATTTGCTTTTAACAGTGTGAACAGCAGTGAAGTTGCATTGAATCTGACATTTTCAAATCACAATCAGGCCACTTCCATATGTGGTCCTGAATCAGATTCAAATCCAATTTTCCCAATGTGACCCCAGTGTGAACAGCTAAGGCGGATTTGATGTGACTTTTATGTCACTTTACAATGTTTACTCTAGGTTTTGTTTTAAGAAGTGGCAGCAGGACCACACACACACACACAGAGCAATAAAAAAAACGGCTCGATAAAACGTCAGATAATTTGACGTGCAGCGGCGTGTTTACCAACAACAGAACAGCTGTAGTGAGAACGTGAGCGCTGAAGGAGAGGAGGTTAGAAATAAAAAAGGACACGTGGTGTTAAACTCCTCAGCTTTGACGTTGTTTGTTAATAAAGCGAACGCTGCCCAGCGGGTTGAGACACTTCAGGAGGTTTATAGGGTACAAACTAAAGTAATGCTTGGTAACTGAAACTAAAATACAGAGTTTCGCTCTTTTTCGTCATTCTTTTCCTCCTCAGCAGCTGCTCAGACATTTTCCAGCTTCCATTTCACAGACATTTTGAAATAAAAGTGAAAATACTCATTCCCTCTATGTTTCCTGTACAACAGCTGCTGCGCCTGGCGTCGTTGTTATTGTCCTTTTGCGCATGCGGGTCAGTTCAGAACCGCAAATGTGAATAGCCCAAAAAAAAGGCTTGCAGTGTGAACGTTGCCTAATATACAGTACAATAGGCCTATTTTACTGTAGCGCATTAGACATTTGTAATAAACCAGATTTCATGAAAACTGTAAGATTTCAAATGACTGCAGATCTACTTTTCCATATCTATGAGCCTGACTCTATCAAAAGGTAACAAATGTATGTGTAGATGTGCATATAAACCTCATCTCCTGTGCAAACTCCACAGAGAATTGATGCAATGTACTGTATGCATACAGCCGACTAGAAGTTTGAGTGCTGTGCAATTCACAGCCTTTGCTAACCACCTCTATTTTTTGTGATAACTGACACTAACTGCGTGCAGTGGCTTTGCATTGAGCACACAGACATGAGACAGAGAGAGTGGTATCCACTTTTCTTCAACAAGTAACTATTGACAAGCGAGTGAATACATCTCCCTGCATGTCCTTAGTATTTCACAGCCTTAGTTTCTTTTGTTGAGAACAGTGACAATCAGTGTGAAAGAAAATGTTTTTTGTCAAAGAATATTTATGCCACCGAAGAGCATTATGAAAAGAGGCATTTTGGTGTCTGCAGTGAGAACAGCACCAGTATATCAGCACTAGGAGCGTATACACATTTCAAATAATACACAAACCTGCAAAGGAGAGGAGAAAAATATTGAGTCTTTTCTTGTGGCTGCAGGGTGAGGTCAGCTATAGGCCACTCACTTGTTGTGTTGACATCCATCTGGCTCATGACTTGTGTCGTGTGTCGCCCATAGTGTCTTTTTCGAGATCCGGGGAAAACAGAAACACATTCACTGACAGTGCCCAAAAAATGCCGAGGCTCTGCCTGCTGATTTTAGATTTACACCGGATGAAAGACTCAAATAGAAATATCTTATCCACACAATTAAAAAAAAACAAGAAATGTGAGAAACTGATTCACACGCATAAATATAGGCTGCTAAATGCACCCTTTGAGCCTTGGGGAAAAAACCCTGGAGTCAGACTGTCAATCACCATTAAGGCCAGTTTGCCCGTGATGGATAGTAAACGCCTCAGAAGTGGTTGTGTGTTCATGAACTAAAGGCAGGGCAGGGTCAACTTCACACACTGACTCAACTGTTGAGGGTGACAACGTGATTTAGCTCCATGAGCCATAAATAGGAAGCTGACACCCTTCAACACCCCCACTGACAGTCATATGGACCCTCTTTATGTCTCTATCTTAGCTTTCTGCGGTTACTTCTGTCTCTTCTTCCTGCTTTACTGTTAATTTCATTTGACTTCCATCACTGATTGAATTAGACTCATTCAGTTGAATTATTTTTGATGTGTCCTCAACACAAAAAAAAGTTGCACAAAACACACAAGTGAAAGCAAAGACAAAACAATACACACACTCTAAACTGTGTGTCTGAAACAATGTGAATAAATGAAGATGCATAATTCATTAAAAAAAATACCAGCAGTCTTGTGTTCCTCTCTACTTCTCAGTAGGTGGCAGAGACTTATTCTGCTGCATTGATTGTACATTTTGGCATTTCATCAAGTAAATCCAGCCGCATTCTCATTATTTATTTTCTTTGGCTTCTTTGTTGTCATGTTGCCATGTTGTTTTGAAATGGAAAATGCTTGTGATTTTCTTTTTGTTGGTATGTGTGTGTGTGTGTGTTTTCAGCTTTATGTGTGTTCAGAGTTTCAGGGCTGCATATTGTGTCATCCAATCCAGCTGTGGTTTTGTGTGCCGCCTTGATATCTAATTCAGCTTATTTCCATTTTCCTTATAAAATAGGAGAATAACCCCAATAATGACATTTAGAAGCAATAACTAAATTAAACATTGTACTTTTCAAAAGTGCCATAAACTAGGACATAGTCATTAAAGAATAAAGACGCGTTAGAAGTTTTAGCGCATATACAGGAATCCTTTTATTGATTTTTCATCAAGAAATGTTTTTTATTTCACCACCGCAAATGCAGCAAATACAGCCCGAGGTTTCCATCTGCATTGTCTGAGCTGGGGCGAAAACAAGTGCTTCAAACCCAGCAATCCTCTCCGAGAATGAGCTTCTTAGGCAGTTTCCTCACACACACACACACACACACACACTCATATTCCTCCACATATAGGCTGCACACTTCAATTTGCTAAGAGTCTGTCCAGGGCAATCTGTGTTGAGCCAATAATCAAAAGCATAACTGTCTGCAATTATTTTGGAGAAATAGTCTGCATTAAAGTGGAGATCAATAAGAAAAGAAAGTTTCAGTGAGACGCCACTGTGCAAACATATCGATTTGTTGCGCAGGCTTTGATCAAACAGGCGGCTCAGCTGATGGTGAAAAGCCCTAAAATACATCAACAAAATACACTGTGATACATTGTTTAACAGCATTTACCACCAGGGTTGAGACGGAGAAGCAGCTGTGATGCTCCTGTTGTTTCAGAGGCGTCTGATTCTGGGTGGCCGCACTCTTTTTCAATCTGCTGCTGTCTGCTACTGACCTGTGGCACATGAACAGTATAGAACTCATATATTCTCCCAGTTCTTGTATTCAAATAAGATATATGTCATACATTCACAAATGTAAAGATAAGGTATATGGTGCAGTTCCATCACTGCATCTGCATATAAAAACATATCCCAAGGGAAAAAGTAGGTGTATATCTATTCACCAGGATGTATTCCCTATTCCACCTGTTGATTCCTCATCTGAATTCTTCTTTTCTTTTCTTTTTTTTTAACTATATATTTGGGCTTTATATGCCTTTATTGGATAGTATAGTTGAGAAAGACAGGAAATGGAGAGGCAAAGAGAGGGGGAATGACATGCAGGAAAGGGCCACCCGATGCGGGATTCGAGGCAGGGATCGTAGCCACTCGGTGCCCCATCAGAATTTCTCTTATTGAAAAATAAATGATCACTCCTACTGTATTCAAAATGTTTCATTGTCATCAAACATGCCAGGCAAAAGTGGGAGTAAGGTGTCAATGGGCTTCTTTTATTCAAAGTGTTATTTTTCTATAATAACTTGACAAAAGTGTTCGTGTTGAGATGGCAGCAGATACATTCCTCTCCCTCTGCAGAAGAGCATAAGCAAAGTTTATCTTTACTTAGTGTTCATTTTGCTATGTGCTCTGCAACAAAACTATTCCACCAGTGTGACCTTGTCTTTCAGCAGCAGTTAATGGCTTTAAAAGCTGAGAGCTCTTTGCTTTCTGCTGTGGCTCACTGACACTGTGCACAATGTTGTGTGTGTGTGGGTGTGAGTGTGTGTGTGTGGACCCACACGCCAGCAGCGAGTACCTTTGTACACCTCTCTCCTTCTCATTCTCTTTATTTGCTCCTCTCTCCTTCTGTCTCACAGACTCCTGCTCCCAGGTGACAGCCGGGCTCTAACCTTCATGAAAGGCGCTACATGTTGTACCGCAACCTTGACCCCAAATTTAATATAAATCCAGCGGTGGAATGGGAAAAAAAATAAACGCCTTTGAACCAGGAGCTTCACAGCGTGTGGGTTTTATCATCTATGAAAACCATGATAATCATGTGAAATCTGTTACTGTATGTGATTTCATATAAATTCATCTTTGCAAGAAATGATTTTCCTTTTTACTGGGTAATAGCAAGGCCAAGTGAACGTAGGCATTATGTCATTAATTTGCCTGAGGGCACGGGAACAGTAATTGGGACTGGTTTCCATCAGTGAAAGCAAATGAAAACCTGGAGTATACAGTGTGTACACACTGCTTGCAGTGCAGTTACAAACTGAATCAAGCAACAGGTGCAGCAAGTGACGCTGATGGAGTTGTGATGATGGTTAGCAGAGATTCATATAGATGTAATGACACATTTTTTAGTGTCAATACATTTTAAATTAGTTGTACTATGCAATACGTGCTCATTTTGCACCTTCAGAATTCCATCAAGAGGATAAGCGGTAGCTATAACTACTTGATTGATTGATGGAGGGATATTTTAACAAGGAACACTCTTAATCAAGAAACCAATTTCAAGTAAATTAAAAGAGTCAATTAAAAATAATTGGTTTGATATATTGTGCACAAATGGAAAACATGAAAAGTTGAAGAAATATTTGAAGAGCCTGAAGTCCACATCACTGGTTCATCAGTTAATTCATTCAGATGCTGGACGACTGGCTGCAGCCTCTGATTGGCTGAAGGAAATATAGTGATCGTTGTCAGGCAGCTCATTCATGTGAAAGCAGGACAGGTGAGAAAAACTAAGCAAAATGAACAGATGAAGTAAGCAAAGCTTTTAAAGCAAAAAATACCCTGACGTTTAGTTTCTAAAGTTCAAGCTGCACAAACACGGGGTTTTTCCCATAATGCAACAATAATGCACAACAAAAGACTTTTCTGTGTGTGGGTCAGCTGTTTTTAGCCGTTCCACATGGTCTGCCCCCATGACGTCACCATGAGTGGATCTTTGTGCTCCCAAAGTGAGTAGTTCAAGTTCACACACACACACACACACACACACACACACACACACACACACACCTCAGGACAATAACTCACTTCACATCTGTATGGGCCTTGTAGTGGTTAACTGCTCACCTTTCTCTGTCTTTCTCTCTTTCTCTTTGTCCCTCCTTTCTTTCCACCTTCCTCATCACTCACACCACCCCCTCCCCTCCCCCCTCCCCCCAGCCCCCACCCTTCCCAACTCCCCCCTCTATTTTTGTCTCTCCTCTTCCGCTCGGCTGAGTGGTGTCTTTTCCTGTCTTCTATTTCTGTCCTGCTCTATGTCTCCCCTTTTCTCGTCTCCTCCTCCTCGTCTCCAACTCCCATCCTTCTCCTCTCCTCTCTCTCTCTCTTGCTCTCTCTCTCTCTCCTCCTTCTCAGGGGTCCTGTTCTAATTCAGTACTCATCCTCCAACCTAGTTTTCTGCTTTCTCTAATCCCCCTTCACACTTTAACTGCTTGTAGGGATGTGTGGTACTGATACAGTAGCACAGGCCTCCCCCAAATATCTCCACACCTCAGCTTTTGTCTCACCCCCTAACTTCTCGTCTGCTCCCATCCTTTCCTTCCCGTCACCTCTGTCTGTCCCCTCTCCTCTCCTCTCCTCTTGTCACCCTTCTCCTCCTCTAATCTCCCTCTTTCTCTCTTCTCCTGACAATACAAAGTCATGGCTGGCCGCAGGGGTGGTTAAGGGAGGCTTTTGACAAGAAGTTTCAGAGGCAAACACACTTTCTCAGTGAGGAATTAAGAAGACGGCCGCTTATCCGCCCTCAACACTTCTCAGTCCCCTTTTTTTTTTCTTCTGGAGTAAACAACTGTGAGTCTCTATTCTGCTCGGCTGCTGCGATCTGCCTGCCCACCGTGACAGCGTGCTTAACAAACACACACACATGCGCACTCAATAGATACGCGTGCTACCACCTGTCAGCCATCACATAACACACCTGCCCCCCAAAAGATCAAATTTTATTTTGTTCTTAGCTGTGGAGCTGCGAACCTGTTAGTTTAGTGCCAGATCTGCTTTCCACAAGAGAGCGTATGTGAATGACAATCATAATAACGCGCCTGATTCTTCAGCCAGAAAAAGAGATGAAAATCCTTTATATTAGTTACAAAGACTCTTTAGGAGAATCTCCTCCTGTTATGAATAATAGTGAGACGGCCTTGACTGATGCTAAACAGGCTGAGATGAATTTTCTACCAGCCACGCAGCAGTAACACGGGGAGAAATGAATTCAGACAGGCTGCAGCATGAAGGAACTGCTGGCTCTTTGTTACAGCTGCCGTCTCTCTGACAAATTCTGTAAATCAAACCTCCCACTGCATGCACACACACAATGTGCTCTCTGCAAATGTGTTAAATAAACCATTTAAAAAGAAATTTATCTCTACATAAAAAAAATTTAAAAATACTGCAGCCCTGTCATCACCATGTCACCTGGACAAACATTAGAGAATAGTCTGTTCTCTCTAAATGTAACCCTCTCCTCATGTCTACTTCTACAGATCAGCTGGTCCATTCTCCCAATAAGTTTTTCAACATTTATGTTCACTGTCATGAAACTTATATAAACTTAAAGGGATAGTTCAACATTTTGGCAAATTGGCCCATCCATAATCCCTATAGTCATAGCAGTAGGTTCGTTACCTTTAATTGTCAGTGCAAGCTATTTTTAGAACGGCGGAGCAGAGCCGCGAGCTGCTCAGAGCTACGCTACGGAGGCTCATGGGATTTCTTGGTTTCCCTCATCAAACTCATCAAATACACAATCCAACAACTCCAAAATGCTCTTGTAGACAAGTTGTGACCTGCACATTCACCACGCTATGAGGTAATAACACAACGTTACGAGACAGAGTTGTTTTAGAGGGAAATTCATGCATGTGTTTGGCAAGCAGTCTCTGTATTGGCCTCGAAAACTATGAGAGGCCGTTTAGGAAATAATTCACATTTGCTCTCACATGTTGCATCATACTCTCTTACAAACACTAGTATAGTCACGCACACATACTATCATACTCTCTCACATACACTACTATAGTCACGCACACTTACTACTATAGTTACACACACACACACTTACTAGCATACTCTCTCACAAACACTACTATAGTCACACACACTTACTATCATACTCTCTCACATACACTACTATAGTCACACACACTTACTACTATAGTCACACACACTTACTATCATACTCTCTCACAAACACTACTATAGTCACACACACTTACTATCATACTCTCTCACAAACACTAGCCTACTATAGTCACACACACTTACTATCATACTCTCTCACAAACACTAGCCTACTATAGTCACACACACTTACTATCATACTCTCTCACAAACACTACTATAGTCACACACACTTACTATCATACTCTCTCACAAACACTACTATAGTCACACACACTTACTACTATAGTCACACACACTTACTACTATAGTTACACACACTTACTATCATACTCTCTCACAAACACTACTATAGTCACACACACTTACTACTATAGTCACACACACTTACTATCATACTCTCTCACAAACACTACTATAGTCACACACACTTACTACTATAGTTACACACACTTACTATCATACTCTCTTACATACACTACTATAGTCACACACACTTACTATCATACTCTCTCACAAACACTACTATAGTCACACACACTTACTACTATAGTTACACACACTTACTATCATACTCTCTCACAAACACTACTATAGTCACACACACTTACTATCATACTCTCTCACACATACTATTATACTCTCTTACACACACTACTATACTCTCTTACACACACTATTATACTCTCTTACACACACTATACTCATACACACACACACACTATGTGAGAGAGTTTAGTGGTGTGTGTGCATGAGTATACTGGTGTGTGTGAAAGAGTATAGTAGTGTGTGTGAGAGAGTTTGATTGAAACGGAAGTGAGTTTAAATTTCCAGTTTCTGATTGGTTCTTTGCAACACTGCCGGAACTAGGAAGTAAATTCAGTTACGTGTTTTTTGTTGTTTTTTTACGTTGATCCATTCGATTGTTTTCCACCGTATAAAAATGTAGCCTAATCATATCTACAATATTCACAGAATTGAGGGATGAAGCAGTTATCCCCATTATGTTGGAGTGTATTAGTGATCAGACGTGACCGAAACATGTTGTGATTCAGCCGCCTGCTCAGGGCCCATCACCGCCTGACGGCGGGGGACGAGCCCGGCTTGGTTCACTGGTCTCGGGAGACAGCTGCCTGCTACCGGAGGCTCCGCTGCGGCGGAGATCCGACGACGCACACGGGGCGGCTGGGTTTTGCTGCTCTCCGCCGTCCTGGTGCACCACAGTTATCAAGACTGAGACCCGCATCAGCCGAAGCAGACGTGCTGTGACACGACACAGTGTTTCCCGAGACCCAGACCTCCGTAGTGGCCAGAGCAGATAACTGGCTATGGCGAGTGGGTTGGATTGGCACAATCCACCCGCCGTAACCGACTGACGGCGGAGAAAGAGCTGAGACTCGGTCGCCCAGCTTGCTCCGCTGGTCTCGGGACTGTGCCGCGCTCTGGCCACTACGGAGGTCTGGGTCTCGGGAAACACTGTGTCGTGTCACAGCACGTCTGCTTCGGCTGATGCGGGTCTCAGTCTTGATAACTGTGGTGCACCAGGACGGCGGAGAGCAGCAAAACCCAGCCGCCCCGTGTGCGTCGTCGATCTCCGCCGCAGCGGAGCCTCCGGTAGCAGGCAGCTGTCTCCCGAGACCAGTGAACCAAGCCGGGCTCGTCCCCCGCCGTCAGGCGGTGATGGGCCCTGAGCAGGCGGCTGAATCACAACATGTTTCGGTCACGTCTGATCACTAATACACTCCAACATAATGGGGATAACTGCTTCATCCCTCAATTCTGTGAATATTGTATATGATTAGGCTACATTTTTATACGGTGGAAAACAATCAAATGGATCAACGTAAAAAAACAACAAAAAACACGTAACTGAATTTACTTCCTAGTTCCGGCAGTGTTGCAAAGAACCAATCAGAAACTGGAAATTTAAACTCACTTCCGTTTCAATCAAACTCTCTCACACACACTACTATACTCTTTCACACACACCAGTATACTCATGCACACACACCACTAAACTCTCTCACATAGTGTGTGTGTGTATGAGTATGGTGTGTGTAGGAGAGTATAATAGTGTGTGTAAGAGAGTATAGTAGT
This sequence comes from Trachurus japonicus, assembly GCF_045865225.1. NCBI lineage: Eukaryota > Metazoa > Chordata > Actinopteri > Carangiformes > Carangidae > Trachurus > Trachurus japonicus. Next base: position 496 of record NW_028221199.1, on the reverse strand, counting down.
GTGTGTAAGAGAGTATAATAGTATGTGTGAGAGAGTATGATAGTAAGTGTGTGTGACTATAGTAGTAAGTGTGTGTGACTATAGTAGTGTTTGTGAGAGAGTATGATAGTAAGTGTGTGTGACTATAGTAGTGTATGTAAGAGAGTATGATAGTAAGTGTGTGTAACTATAGTAGTAAGTGTGTGTGACTATAGTAGTGTTTGTGAGAGAGTATGATAGTAAGTGTGTGTAACTATAGTAGTAAGTGTGTGTGACTATAGTAGTGTATGTGAGAGAGTATGATAGTAAGTGTGTGTGACTATAGTAGTGTTTGTGAGAGAGTATGATAGTAAGTGTGTGTGTGTAACTATAGTAGTAAGTGTGCGTGACTATAGTAGTGTATGTGAGAGAGTATGATAGTATGTGTGCGTGACTATACTAGTGTTTGTAAGAGAGTATGATGCAACATGTGAGAGCAAATGTGAATTATTTCCTAAACGGCCTCTCATAGAAAACA
>NW_028221198.1:0-12003 GCF_045865225.1 Trachurus japonicus | reverse complement strand
TGTTGTAGAGTTGCACGATACCCACGGTAGCCGGGTCCATGGCACTGGTCCGACCTCCCATTAGTTCGACCTCCCATTGGTCCGACAATCGGAGTAATGAGAGTTCGAACTAATGGGAGGTCCTCATTAGTTCGAACTGGACTAGTTATTAGTCAAACTCTCCATTCTTACCGTTCACTATGCATTTCTATCATTATTCATATAGGCTCCACCTGTCAATAAGACACAAGTGGAAGAAGAGGTGCAGTTTATTGTGTTGCACCAACGAGGAGCTGTCATTACGCACGACTTTTACGCACTGCTGCGCGCTCATTGGTGTCCGTAATTAAACCTTGACACTCATATCAAATCAAACTTACATTACAGACAGGTGGATTGGGTTCTCTGTCTCTCTCTCCCACTCCGAACAGACAGACGGACGCAATCAGAAAGGAAACGGAGGCTGCGCATTGATTCTTTTTTCCTTTCTGGGATCAAACGGATCATGTGCATAATTAACTGCAAAACAAGCACTTCATATTAATAACATATAACGCTCATTATGCTTCCAGCCTGTCTAGCCTCTACCTGCTGTTTTTACTAAACTTAACCAACTCCTTTCTTCATTGCCTGAACCTAACCAAAGCGAAATTTACTTTTTTTTTCTCTCTCTCTCTCAGTCTGCAGCAGGCTCGCGCCCGTGAAGTGAGCTCAAGCCGGCCAGGTTCAGCCGTGCTCGAGCGGAGGGGGGAGGAGAAAAAAAAGTGTATTTCTTTTACTCTGTACTCTGGGGGGGGGGCTTTGATTATCAGTTTACACATCTTGATCAGCATTTATGATGGTTGTGCGCGATCTGACATGATCTGGCTCTCTGACTGAATATGGTGATATTCTGGGCCGCGCGTGTATGTGTGTGATGTGCGTAGAGAGAGAGAGAGAGAGAGAGAGAGAGAGAGAGAGAGAGAGAGAGAGAAAGCTGCATGCTCCTATCAATGGAAGAGCTTGTCACAAAGTAGCGATGACAGTTCGAACTAACGGGACCACCCATTGGTTCGACCTCTTATTGGTCCGACTTGTGGTTGATTTTATCGGAGTAACGGGAGGTCGAACCAATGGGAGGTCGGACCAATGGGCAGTTCCCCGGTAAGCCACGGTACCCCGCGGTGCCAAAACGTAACGGTTCCTACTATACTACAAATTCTACACGACGGTACTACCGTGGATTACTACTACCGGTGCCAGTTTCCGCTACATAGCGGCCGCCTCTCCTCTCCTCCCGGGGTCTCACTGCACGCACTACCTTGTAAACAAAACCCACATGCACCCACTGCAACCTAACTACACAGCTGCTGAATGATTGGCTGTTTGCCTGTTACTGGTGATGTCCGGGGATATGATAGGCTGTTTCCGCACGCTGGGTCCGCCCGTCTGTTATCTGATTGGCTGTTCGTGGTTCATGCCGGCAAGAACGGACTCCATGAAGACAGCTGAGACAGCTCCGCTTCGATAGAAACTCGCTTCAAAACAAACAACGAGCTAAAGTTCTGTCTCGTCCGACGCGCGCACGGCTTCACAAACACGAGACAACACATTCACCACGGCTGAAGCACCGGGCGCGAGCGGCGAGTCTGCCGCGGTGTCGTCGTCAGTGGCACTTAATTCATTTAGCTCTGTTTATTTTCTCATTGGCTAATATCAGGCTATATGCTCCGTGTACAGGCTGGGGAATAAAGAGTTAAAGGATGTCCAAGTATAAAGCACCTAGAAAATGCATAAAAATATAGTTTTCACAGGGAATCAGTTCCTGTTCGTTGTATTTTGTCCTGTCCTCTATGGTTTATTATGAAGAAGCATTATTGTCAAATAGATTTTTTTTTAAAAGACAGTGGATTTGTTTTTATCCTAAGTTGATTATTTATATTTGTTAAACATAAATTAATGTGCAAGAGACTGAATGGTTATTTATTTTCAACCATATACATTCTAACTTCATTTATTTGTTTTTTATTGCTTATTTAAAAATATTTGTTTCAGTCTAATTCCTACTTCACTAGTATTATGTTTATCATGCACCAAACAACATTATAAGTAATTAATAAGTATTTATAACTTGTACAAATACATTGCAGTTCATAAAAATAATAATAATAAAAAAAGGTTGCAGTATCGTGATATTACCCGGAACCGTGATACTTTGTCTGGTATAGTACCGTGGTTACTCATTTTGGTATCGTGACAACTCTAGCCTGTTGTATGACCCATGTTATGTCAGGTATCATTGTAAAGCTCTCTCTCTCCTGAACAATGATGTAGGCTCTAACAATCTATGGAATTTTACAGTACAAGTCTTTAAAGGCAGTTTTCTCAAAATGAGTTTTTCCTTATAAGCTGAGCCCGAAATCTCCACTTCAGCAGCACCTACAGACACCGAACCTTCCAGTTTTATTCATGTCTATATTCTGAAGGTTTTTACAGAGGAGATTGTTGATATATCATTCAAAGCCTGATTTATACAACATTTTATTCCTAAAAACAAAATGTGACAAAACTTGTAATACAAAAAATATTTGTCTTAATGTAAGTGATACACTTGGGATCTGTTAGTTTAGATATTTGCCCTATTCACCTGTAGTGTCCCCCCTTGATATGATTTTTCAGGGCCGATACCGATTATCAGTAATCAAGGAAGCCGATAACCAATATGTAGAACTCATATTCATTTGCAGTGAAAATTAAAAAAAATGGTGTCAACCTTCAGAATAACACACCTGGGATTGGACTGAATACAGTAAACTGCTGGCTCACCAGAGTGCTGTGTAACCAATCAGTGATAGCTGTGAGCGGGACATTGTTACACAGCTAAGAGCGGTGACTACAGGCGCACGCATTTATTTTATCGGTTTTCGGTGAATAAAACGGTGGTGATTATCATCCCAGCCATCCCACTAAGTGGTTGACCTCTAGTCTGAACAATGGCGAGGCGACAGAAAATGAAAAGGACAGAAGGAATCAAAAACCTTTTTGTCAGTCGTATAAGACAAATCTAAAATGAATGACTCTACCTCTTGTCTGAAGGCCTTCCTGAATCCCGTCATGGGCGTCGGTGAGAAGGCTCTGCCGGGCACGCAGCTCACCACCACGGGCAAGCCTTCGCCGCAGGTGCCGTTGGCCTTCAGGGATGCCTCCTGGCCCAGTTTACAGCTGGACAAATGGGCTTCGTTGCCGGTGCAGTTGACAGAGTAGTCCCAGTACGAGGGCTTTCTCCTGCGAGCAAACATTCTGCACAGATGGAGGAGAGACAGCAGGTTCACTGACTCTGATTCACTGAGGTCATTCATTTTCAGTGAATTCTTTTTAGTGCACTGTGGGAAGCTGTTGTGCTTATACTATATCAATCATGTATGATGTAAATCTGTGCTCAAATAAAAAAAAGTCATTATCAGTTCTTAAACAAAATGTGCTTTACATGTAATTATATCTGTACTCTTTTCTTAATCAATGTAAGTGCAGTTATTCATTTTTGGCAAATACTGTGTACTGTGTGACTGGGAAACAGGATTTGATCTTGCTAAAGGCAAAAAGACTAAAGCAGCAGCTGAATCTGTGCTGTTATGAAAACTCATGAAATGCCAGTGTTTCAACCAATAATTAAAGAGGAACTATGCAGGATTTGTAGCTTAGCTGAGCCACATGTTTTACCTTAATTAAACAGCTTTGGAGTAATTGTGATGGTTTAATAAATGGCTTAACTTTTTACGAGAGAGAATGGAGGCTCTCTACATGCCTGTCATGTATTGCGTCTGTAAACCATGTAACCCGTAATCTCTTGTTTATGACAGATTAAACAACACAAATATACACATCGTATATGGTATATAATTTTATCTACCGCTTTATTGATTGATTTATTGACGGCTTCATTGTAAACAAATGCACATGGCTGAGAAGAGGGTTAGCAAAACAGCGGAAAAGCTACCGGTCTTACATAGTTCCTCTTTAATGCATTCACCAATATTTGAATGAAAATCATCAGAAAGCTACTGTATATCCCGACACAGTGAACCTCGACCTATTCTAATTACATTAGCATATTGCATAATTAATACCAAAAGCAAAAGGTTAGCTAACAGCTGGAGAGTTCATTATCTTCCATTATGAACTTGAACAAACTGGGGTTAATGACACTCTTTCAGGCCTGCTGGGACGCTAATCTGTTGTACGCACAAAAAAAAGAAAAAAGAAAAAAAAAGACTGAAACAGGGACAGGCAGCATTTGTTTTTCATTTGGGAGCTGGCAAGGAGGAAGCTGCAGACTGGAGGTTGTCCAAGGCTCATGTCCTGAACCGCAGTCTGAGGACTGGTGCTGCTATCTATATGCAATCTGAACACAGCCATGATGCATAACAGGACCATTCATATGGAGCAGCGATCGAACAAACTGAGGCTGCAAGGGTTTGTCCGCATCATCAAAATCTCTTAGTTCGGCTTTGATCGACTCGAATGCCACTCTTACGCTCTTTACTTTCTATTTAAAATGAATGATTATGCACATCATCATTATCATCAGTGTGGGCCTTTAAATGAAAGGGAACATTGGCTGTGCCTCGATGCCAAAGGTTTGACAGCTGTATAATGTCCTCTGTGGCTCTGAGGGAGCTTTGTCAAGTCTGAGAACATAACTCAAGGGTCATGACATGAATCATCTTGGCTTAGGTTGCAAACTCTGGTCTTAAGAGTTAGTAGAGAGCTGCTTTATGAGAGGTGTAGCAGCGGGTTGGAACTTGACCCATACCACAAACAAGTATAGACTTTAATCTGACAAATAAAGAATTTATTTTCCAGTATTAAAGGAGACATATTATGCCCCCTTTCCATAAATTAAAATAGTTCCCAGGTGTCTTAAAGACATGCTTCGGTCAAAATACCCCATGGATCAAACATCACAGCTCTTTTCATCCCCTCAAAACAGCCCTGTTCAGAACGGCTGGTTTCAGTGCAAATGAACCACTGCTTGCCCCGCCCCACCCCTTCTATCGGTCCCAGGTAGGGGTGGGGTTATGCTAACTGGAATCACTGGAAGACAACTGAGAGAACAGCTCGTAAAACCACAATTTCGATCTAGGGAGCCTGCACACATTACAGAGTTTTCTGTCAATCCTCACATTTTGGGGCCCGGAAGGCAAGACAAACACCCAAATATATGTTAAAGGTCCCATATTATGGAAAACAAGTTTTTTCTGGTCTCTACATATATAAACTGATCCTCCCTGAGCCTACCAACTCCTAGAATGAGGAAAGCAAACGGGTCCTGCAGCGACTCTGCAGCCCACCGACTGGTAAAACGGTGCTCATACAGGCTGTTCAGACTCCTGTGGTGATGTCACGACGGGAGTGAGGCCGGCCCCTCAACGCTATCAAACGCCTACCACGTCTATTTCTATGGCTGCAGTGCACAGCAAGAAACTCCTGAGCTAGATTGATGAAATACCGACCAATTTTAAGTCATAAAGTGGTAATAATCTTTGCCGTGTACAGTAACCATGTTACTTAAAGGTGCAGGCACAGAAACAGCTTGTTCTCAGTAGAGCTCATTTGAGCGACTTTTAGACAGCTGACATTCAGGACCACGGATCAGTTTGGGGCAATACATTTCGAATACAGTTTAGTTGGACGTCTGACAGCTGAGTGAAATTGAGTAAAAAGAGTATAATATGGGATCTTTAAAGAGCCTTCAAAAAGTGATATTTCCATAATATGACCCCTTTAATTCAACCATAATGGGCTACAAGATGTGTAAGGACTACAGATACATCTCAGTGCACGTCTTGCAGACTACAGCCAATCATCTCACAGTACACTCGGCTAATCTGTGCCGTTTACTGTGCCTAGGATCTTTTTTTCCCCCCCTGACTTCAGTCTTAAAGGCAGTGGCTCCCTACAGGCATCATGCAGCGAGTATCCCGTTAAATGTGCAGCGGTGAGCCTGAGGCAGCAGAGCCGCCTGAAGGAGAAACGCTGGGAACAGATGTCTGGTCTGCTGTTTCATAACTGCACAGCTCACACAACTACAAATGTGAAGCGAACAGATAGAAAGTATGAGATAATGATTACGCTGAGGACAGTTAGAGCTGGAGGCAGAGGCGTCTCCTGAAGGGGACGCTCACACAAACATTAGATTGTATTACTGAAGGAGCAGCACAGTAGGAGGGAGGGGGAGACAGGATCTCTACATCACTATGTTCAAGGGTTAGCTGTGGATGGAAAACGTGGAAGATGTGTATACGTGCAGTACTATATATTTTTTTCTATTATTATAATTTAAGAATGACAATAAAGCCTCCTTGAATCCATATCCCATTTCTTCATCTGCTCATCACCAGCTCATTGTCTCAGTCAGTTTGTTCAGCACACATTCACAGGAGTCCTAAAAGCAAAACTTTTACCAGATGTGAGACCCGGGGACAAAATTCTATTTAGATGTGTATCTGTGTACTCAGATTTATTTTCTCAGACTTTCTCCGAGTTAATCCTGTGGTCAGGGATCTTCACCTGCATGTTGTCTCACTTCTCTGCCTGCTTCCAAGATTATCATCCTGCCTGTTGTTGATCGTGACATTTAGAGATATTTTCATAATTTGTTTTATTTTATTTTATTTGGTCCGTTTTTTTGGTCATGGGTTTCAAACACATCTTTTTTCAAAAACATCTCTGTACAACAACATCTAAAAGCAAAACTCTACCCAGATGTGAGACCTGCGGACAAAGTTTTATCAGATGTGTATCAATTTGGGTCCAGTAACACTGGGTTTAAACACTGATTGACTGTAATTTTGTGGAATTTACATTTAAATCCCCAACCTTTAAAAATAAAGAGCCACAAATTCACCATTTCCACATCTTATCTCATAAATACTTTTAATTTAACTTAAACATCTTTGAGGAACGCTGGTTAAATTCAAAACTACACAATTAAGATTATGAAAGTGCAGCAGCCCTTGGCTCTGTGTCCTGTAAAAACACGCTGCACGCGTTTCATGGGGCTGCAGCAGGAGCCGGCTGACACGTAGATGGAAAGTTAAGGAGCCGTCGCCGTCTCTGCTGTGGTTACCTAAAGCAGAGGAAACTTCCAGCCAGCCCAGGCAGACAGACAGTAAATTCAAGGTTAACTCAAGTGCTGGAAGTTTTATGGTACGCCGCGATTAACCTGTGGCCGCCTGCCTACAAGCTTCCTCATGTAAGCAAGATTTAGATCCCTGAGCTGCACATTACCACAGCTCTGTGGAATGCTGCACTGATGCTGGACGTACAAGAGTCAGGCCGGGGCTCAGAGTGTAAGGACGTGTGACCATGTCAAACACATAACACACATGTTACATGTAGAATTCAGGGTTATTCAGGTGAAATACACAAGAGGATTATGTATTTCACCCTGGTGGTGGTTTTCTTAAATTACAAGAACTACATTTATATACATTAATGTGAATTTAATCAACTATCTTTGTTTTATTTAAATGGGCGCTTCACACTTCCTCCTAATATACACTTTACTGTCCTCTCTACCCAGACTCTATTAACTTTGCACTTTATCAATCTTTCATGCATTCCACTGTATCAAAATCTCTTTTATTTTCAAACTTTCCGTTTGCACTTTTTTCTAACATAACACACATGTCTATTTGCACTGTAAAACATACTACTGTACCTTATGGTTGCACAAATCATCATCATCCAGTTTGTAATATTTTTTCTACATAGTTTTTCTTTTGTTTGTTTGTGTGTTTTTCCCATTTCTACACTTTTCTTTCATATTTGATGTCACTGCCTGTGTGCCTTAAAGGGATAGTTCAACATTTTGGCAAATTGGCCCATTGCCATAATCCATATAGTTTTGGGGGTAGGTTTGTTACCTTTAATTGTCGATGCAAGCTGGTTTTAGAACAGCGGAGCAGAGCAGCGAGCTGCTCAGAGCTACACTACGGAGGGTAATTCCTGGTTTCCCTCATTAAACTCATCAATTACACAATCCAACAACTCCAAAACGCTCTCATGGACAAGTTGTTACCTGCACATTCACCACGCTATGAGATAATAACAGAACGTTATGAGACAGAGTTGTTTTCGAGGCAAATGCAGAGACTGCTTGCCGAAAAACTGCCCCCGACAGGAACGAGCATCAGCGGTTTTGCACCGAACCTACTCCTAAAGAGGGATTATGGCAATGGACTACTTTGCCAAAATGTTGAACTATCCCTTTAAGGCACATAGGCAGCGGCATCAAATATGAAAGAAAAGTGTAGAAATGGGAAAAACACACAATAAACAAAATAAAAAAATATTACCAACTAGATGATGATGATTTGTGCAGTCATAAGGTACAGTGGTATGTTTTACAGTGCAAATAGACATGTGTGTTATGTTCAAATGGGCCAATTTGCCAAAATGTTGAACTATCCCTTTAAATTGCCCCTGAGGATGTATATATTTTTTTTAATTGAATTGAATTGAGAGAGAAACAGTTTATTTAACAGCCTTACAAATAGCCAGTTGGTGTTCTAGCGCAAGCAGCGGCTGGTAAAGGGTTAAAAATATACTATATGCTACTTCAGGTCAGGGCCCTGATGAGCTGACTAAGACGTTTGAAGTTTTGAGTGTCAGGTTGAGGTTGGAAACGTAACCCACCCACCACACGGTCAGATGTGAAGCTTGACATCCGTCCTCAGAGTCCACACATCAGGTGAAATGTTTAGTTTCAGTGAAGTGACGTGAGACTTCCTCACAAGACAGGGCCAGACAGGGAACTGACCCAAGGCCCCAGACATCTGAGCCCCGGAGCTCCACAGAAGCTCCAGGTGTGCAGCGGAGGTGCACGAAAAATAAAACTAATTGCAAATTTGGCTTGTAAATTTGGGACGTGTACAAATGAAACAGTGTCAAATGTAATATTAACGGCATAATGTGAGGCCTGACGTCTCAGAGCAGTTGTTGCCTTCTCTCTTGTGACTTTTGAGATGTTCCAGACCTTTTTCATCACAACTGGTGTTAATAAGCTGAAGGGAGACAAGCTTGCAGTGCTTTAATTCAAGGGGTCACAAACTAAAAAGCTTTACTGAACATCCCAGTTTGAAGAACAGTGATTTATAGTTGGTTTAGATGAACTATAGGTGCGTTTCACTACGTGGTACCGGCTCAACACGACTCGACCCGACTCTGGGACACTTCTAGGAGAGCGCTTCCATTACAGGATAGTACCGCCTTCTGAGACTCCGTCCTTCACTGAAAAAAATAACTCATAAGATTTACTTAAAAAAATTATTGTAAGTATTTGCACGCAAATGATTTAAGTAAAATTTAATGCTGCAATATCAAGTAACATTCACTTGCCAGTATCAAGTAAATTCTACTTACCATAAAACATAACAGTTGTGAAGATATTAAGTAACATTTACTTAATTACATCCAAGTTTTAAGTTATATTTATTTAAACAAATTAAGTAAAGTGTACTTGTTTTTCATAGGTAGGAACATCATTTTACTCAAAATTTCAAGTAAATTTTATATATCTGTAGTATTTGCTGTTATGAAGTAATTTAGTAAATTTTAATTATTTTCTTGTGCTTGAATTTAACCAACACTCTAATATTCATCACATATCACACAACTAAATTACAATGCAATTAAACTGTTTATTTTCATTTTAAACAGTTCAACAAACAACAAAGTACCGTCAAAGTAAATCCACTACTACTGTGGACTGAATTGCCCAATCTTTTATGGGGCAGCCATAAATTTAACTCTAGACTAGTGCACTTTTAAGAATGCAATTAAAACATTAATGAAATACAATCAACAGCCTTATTTGACAAAAAATGAAAAACATTTATGACAGGCAACTTCTCACTAGTAAACCAGGATGAACTGGAACTCAGTGCTAGTTCTTGGCATTTCTTTACAAGGGTCCATGTATGATGCCGCATTTTCCTCCTCTAGGATGACAAAGTCATGACATGCATTTTAGGAAAGCAACTTCAACTTCAAGGTGTTTACTTTTGGGGACAGTTTAAATCCATCCAGCTCCAGCAAGAGTTTTTGGAAGACCTCAAAAGTGTAGCGCAAAGTGGGAGGGTATACCAAGTTCAGGGCATAAATTAGTCCCATGAGCAGTGAGCAAGCTTTCGCAGTACTGTTGCACCCTGGTATCGGCTGGATCCTCATCAGCACCACGGACGACAAGTATTTTGACGATGTGGTTACTGACATCACTCCGGCTGTCCTCCTGCATACAGTGTACAACAAAAAAGAAGAATCTTATTGAGAAACAAATAATAGAATTGCATGAATCATTCAAAGTGACTTCATTATCAGGGAAGAATGAACACAAGAATATCTTTGTTCCTTTGTCTGTTTTTAACTTAAACATTAAATTAACCCGTGTCATTAAACATTATTTTTAAATGATAAAAATCATGCTATACCAAGCAGTCTTCAAAAAGTTCCTCCTCCTTCTCGCCAAGGTACAGTATAAGGCTGCGGATAACGGTTTCACGTCTCATCTCAATGGTCGGTTTCTGTGAACAGATTAAGAACATGAACAAAACCATTAGTACATACACAATGAACTGTCAAGTGAAAACACAAGTGCATATGTTTGCTTTTGTGTTTTAAGTGCATGGACCCAGAGCGTGCAAGGGCATGGAATCTACAGTACCAAGTGTGAGGCTTGTGCTGTATATGTGTATATGTGTGTGTGAGAAAAAAAAAGTAGGCCCATCACCCTGTAAAACATATGAACAAGCAAAACAAGCACACCTGACTCAGTCTGTCCAGGAGAGGCCTCATCTTGATCCCCACGACACCACGACACCTAATTTTCGTCAAGTTTGTGCATGAAGGTTTGCTCCAGGGGATTGGTATTCTCCTGAACTCCTCCTTGATCTGAATGGACAAAAGATTCACAAGTACATCAATATTTTTTATATAAATTTAAATAAAAACCCCCCCCCCCCCCCCCCCACACACACACACACAGTATCCCTGCAGTAAGCTGTGCTGTGTGCATGTGATTGAACCTTTATAAAAAGGTACAGTTGACAGCAGATCACATGACAGTTATAAAAAAAGATTATAAATTCTGTTCTGTAAATACTGTTGCAAGAACAGTAAGTTACATTCCACTCATATATTGGGAGATAACTTATTTTAATTATTACTATTATCTGCTTTGCTGTTATAGTAACTTGTACATGTAGCCTAACAGTCAACAGATCGGTCCGCACATCACGAAGTTGCTGTGGGCTTCACACGCATGGCACAGCCATGCTACTAGCTGTGCTAACTAGCTTCTTTTTTAATATCCTAACTTTAGTTAGGTAAACTAAAGTTAGGATATCAAAAAAGCACCAACATAACGGTAGGACATTTATCAACTGACGTCAACATAGGACATTCTTTTCTTTTCTTTTTTTGACAAGAAGCTAGATTTCATTTCAATATTTTATCGGGGAAAAACTGCAGCCCTACCACTTACAGGCCAGCATGGACCAATGTAGCGTTATGCTAACTTTAAATTAACTTATGATTATGAACAGTAACATATCTTGCGTCAAACTATCAAAATACATGCAGACCTATTATCACAAATTTCTAACAGAACGGTATAACTTACCTGCGAAATGACTGTCGTGCGTGCTACACCTTGCTCTGTGATCCTGTAACGTCCGAGCAGAGCCAGTCCTGTTGTGTTACTGTGCGCATGCGTCGTACATCCGTTTCAAAAGACTGGACTTTCAGAGTAAAGTTTATGTAATATTTTTAGGTTTATGTCATACAACTATTAAACATTTAAATAGTATAAGGAAAACAAAAGTAAAACTTACTCTTCCCCCATAATTCATGTTTTACGTTAATGAAATGTTTAAATTTACTTAAAAAACTCTAGTTCTCACTGAATCTTAAAAATACAAGGTAGAAATTATGACAGTTACTCTAATAGAGTTTACTACACCAAAAAGTCACTTTTTTCAGTGT
>NW_028221197.1:0-7865 GCF_045865225.1 Trachurus japonicus | reverse complement strand
GGCTCTTGATTACCTATGAGATGTTTCTACATGTTGATTAGACTCAACCTGTGGTAAACTCAGCTGATTGGACGGGATTTGGAAAGGCTCACACCTGTCTTTTAAGAGGGTGTCACAGCTGACGATGCATAACAGAATAAAAAAGAAAACTAAACAAAAAAAGCCATGACGTCAGAGGAACTGCATTCAAAGCTCAAAACACAGAATTGTGCCAAGGAAGGCACAGATCTGAGAAGCATACAAAAAATGTCTGCTGCTGCACTGAAGCTTCCCAAGAGTAAAGCCTCCATAGTTGTTATGGCCCCGGCTGCTGCCAGAGAGAAGGCATTAAAATGTATAGAGTGGTAAGTGGTTGATACACATAGCCTACCATATACCATGATCACAATGGCCCTGTTCACACTCACACTCTCACACTCTCCCTCTCCCTTATAAGTCACTCATAAGTATATAGAATAAAACTTAAGAAAAACTAAATAAAAAAAGAATTGTTTATGTGTGCGGGTGTGTTTAAAATAATAAACTATAATAAGATAATAAGTAATATCAATAAACAATAAACATCAGAAATAAATTAGATAAACAGTCTTACATTGAAACATTTCTTGATGTATGACATGCAGTGACATATTCTCCTGCCAGTTCTATAGCAGAGCTCTCTCTGTCTCTCTCTCTCTCTCTCTCTCTCTCTCTCTGCAGTCCACTGTACATAGCCAAACCTTTGCTACAACACATACAGCTTTTATTCTGTTTTCTTTGGGGTGTTCAGATTCAATCAATTGGACATGAAAGCAAAAAGATGTACCCATGTTCCCGCAGTGGACTGAGCAGGTCTGATTAAACCAAAAACTAAAAGGTTTAACAGTATCAAAGTAAAAAATCTTGGGCGTGGCATGAAAAACGCCATTGTAACAATTATTTCCTAGGTTATGTACACATTTGAATAAAAAATGGTTGGGTTGGCTAGAACTGCTTGTTTCATTAGGAACAAATGACCACGCTAAATAAGTTTCAGAGTTTCACTGCAGAGATGGAGAACCTGCCAGAAAGACAACAATCTCTGTAACACTCCATTAATTAGCTCTTGTTGGTGGAGTAGCCAGACAGATTCCACCCCTAAATCAAAGGCATGTGGCCGCCTGCCTGAGGTTCACTTAATGATAGTAAACCTGACAGCACAAGATCAACATATTCTGTTGTCTGTTGTTGGGGGAAAAAAACATGTAAGTGGCCTGGATGCCATGTGGCAAACCAAGCAGCAGAAACAGCCATGGCTCATCAGCTAGCTAATAGTGTTCCAACAAACAAGACGATGATGGCAGCAGTGTAACCAACAGGACATAGCTGCAGTGGCTTCATGACAGGAGTGTGAATACCAGTCACCCAGACACCGGACAAGGTCTGGAGCTGAACCTTTTTGAAAATACGTGGAGGGACTGACTGCATCTCTGTACCATCCAATCTAATAGGAGCTGAGAGCATCTCTATAAGAACGCCACACAGAGCACAAAAACACGGTGAGCTAGATAGTAAAAGCATGGAGGAATTAAAGGTGTGATGGCAGCAAATGGAGCTTTCAGGGAGTAATAAAGAGACTAAAAGTATAAATAAAGGAGACATTTCTCTGTTTCATCTACTAAATGTGCAACATTTTCAACATTTCTAAATATCTTTTTTACTTGGTAATTTGGGTCTGTATCACTTCTGAATGTATCTGCCACAGTCGTGCATTTGAAATTTCCCTTGGCATAACATTTTCAGTAGTTTCTTAGTCAGGCAGTGCTGGAGGCACTTCAAATTTGTTACACTAAACCTCCTTATACAGCTGTCTAATGATTGCCATGCTAAAGTCAGTGGGTGTCTTTTACAGTTTCATTTAACACAGAGACAAAACATGCAATATGAATTTTCCCTCCCTCCAAAACTCCACTGTAAGAATTAAATGTTTCATTTTCTTTCTGACTCCCTGCTGGCTCTCCAGGACTTATCTAAAATACCATTACAGCTGCATGAAACACTGACAGTGAGAGAATGTGACTGTACCCTCATTTATTTTGCGCCTATCTCTGACTTCTTCTCCTGATGGTTCCTGATGATAGAGCGCTGCTGGCCCTGGTCTGTTTACCACAGTTAAAGCCGACGGCAGCTCAGTGTACTGGGGAGACTGCACTCCTCTCCTAAATCCTTCCTCACTGAGACTCTGAATTGATACCACTATCAGCCATCTGCACAATAAAACTCCTGCTCTGGGAAAGACACACATGTCATAAATTGACATGCAAATGAGTCGGGACTTTCAAAGACGCAAACATTAATTTAACAATATCACAATAAGACACATTTACTACTGGGCTACTGTTACTGGCAAGTGTTGCTTCTTATTTGTTTAATGTCCTGCATTGAAATGTAAATATGTTTCTCAGTGGGAATTTGAATCTATGAATTAATTAAAGTCTTTATTATAGCCTATAAGCCTGTCCCTGTACATTTACACTACAACTACAATCTCATTAAAATAGCATCAGATGGATTGGTACTGTATAAGGACAAGTGAGAATCATATTTTGCATTCTGCAGAAGTTACTGCTAGATTTATCCTGCCATGTGGTCCCCATGTTGCCACGAATCTGCCACTCAATCTGTGTAATGCCTGAGTTGTTCACAGCTGCCATTATAACCGATGATTTTAAAGCTGACTTGATTTTTCACATCAACAATTGAGTCATCAAACAAGGTTACATGTGTACAAGTCTCAGGCATTTTTTTTTTTTAGAGTTAATTGATATTATGATGATGGCACCCTCAGAGTTCATTCATCCATACACCCGCAAAGAAGACTTGAGGTGTGTATTGTCTTTGTAGATGTCATACCCTGTTTTCTGTCTTTGTGTCTCAGGTATACATTTAATGGGCTCTGACTGAAGTCTTTCAGGTGTTACGAGTGTTTGAAGTCTGTGTTGCACTAAAAGACAACTTGTCAGTCAGAATGTCAAGTGTCAGCTTATGCATTTATCAAAGCCTCTGCCCATCCCTCCCAACCGATCAGTATTCACGTTGTTTCCACTCAAATGGAATTAAATCTTCTCACATTTCCTTGAATGCACCATAATTCAACATCAAAGAGATGTGGAAATTTAAAATTGCATAGGCACACAAACACACAGAAAATCTTAGTCATGTGCAAACCCAGAGTAATTGAGAGAAGAAAATTCAGTAATATTATATGACGCAAGTACCAACGTACTAGTCCAAATCAGGGTTTTGCCGGCAGGGGTAAAGCTAAGCTATTTCCCTGTTCCCAGGAGAGGGACCTTTGGAAGGAGGAAACTTGCCTCTTGCAGCTATGGTTAATCATATAATTTCAATTAAGAATATCCGCTCTAGATTATTAAGACACTCAGAAGCTCAGTGGAGCTGTGGGTCGATTATTTGCAAACCAGAGATGAAGGTTACAGAAACAACATTACAATGTGAGACAGGAGAGTAATACCACTTTAATTAGACTGGAATGTACAGTATGCAGCTGAAGCTAGAAGACCTGTCACGGTGCTCACACTAGTGTGGTACTGTAAGTGACAGCTGACTCCTTTTCCTTCCACAGATTTAGTTAGAGGGCCTTAACATTCACAAACCGGAGGTAAAACTGTTTTAGCGACAACATCTTTCAGTCACCCTTATAAATTGGAAGGTCAGAGAATTCCTCACAAGCTTATATGAGGTTAGTCATTTTGACGTAGTTGACCTGGAAAGGATGAGACACGGTGATGTTAGCGATAACCCAGCAGAGCCTGTTGCGTTGGAAGAAATGAAAGAAGCGACAGACACCATTACAGAGATTCTTTAATGTGCTGGGAATAGCGTTTCACCACACAGGCATTACTTTTATGGCACAAAAACAAAAATTATTTTTGTGGAAGCAATTAAGGTGTGTGCTTAGGTTAATTTGTCACCCCTGTGGTTCCTCTCTGTTAGTGCAAAGGGGTTATGAGTCTCAATCAAGTCTGTTTTTTTTTTTCCTTGGAAGGATTTCATTTGTGCGCCATTGTTACTGTATGAGACAGGGAATTAAGACAGTTACATCTGAGCCCTCATGAATCCCTCCACTTTCAACCGTTTCTGATTAGTCCGGGGCTGAAGGCTCGCTGTCGCCATGGTGACAGGCAGCAAAGATTGGACTTGAGACAGTTTCCAGGGGAAGGCTAGAGTGGCTACTAAATTGGGTGAAAATAAATAGAACTGATGTCCTATTTACAAAGACTGCTGGTGGAGTGCAAGCATTGCAGTGAAGGAGTCACTTGGGAGCATATGTGGAGACGAGGGATGTCCTCCCTGATATTTCTAAATCAATAAATTGAGAGGAGTTCCAGGTTCAAAGACACATTCATTTGGTCTGCCAGATGTGGACAGCAGTGGGGAAAGGCAGAAGTGTTTTCCATCCCCAAACAGATACTGTGCATTGCAGGCCCTTCCCTTTTTTTTTTTTTTTTTTTTAATCTTTCCTTTTTTTTTACTGACCCTAAAAATCTCTACGGTTATCAACTGCTCACAATCAGAGCATGCCCTGTCTTGGTATAAGCCCAGAATCTAAGGTTTGTCCATTATCATGGTTTTGCACTCGCACTACACAGGCCAGAGGCAATTGTTTACGAAGTGTCTGCAGCACAAACATCACTGTTTCTGTTTGGTGCATTCATCTTCTCCTGCAAAGCTCCACCATATGATGCTCAGAGTTACAACAAAGGACACTGTGTGAAAGCAGCCGGAGACCAAACCAGAGAAACAAACAAAGGATGCCATCAAAAGGACAGTATACGGCTTCTGGGGCTCATTCCAGTAAAATGCACTGTCTGTCAATGCTTGCAAGCAAAACTCTTTCTGATAAACATGAGTGCACTTAGAACAATAACAAGGTTCAGCTACAGAAGCAAACCACTCGGAGTCTGATCAGCCGGCAGCTGACTCTTAAAGCCAAACACAGTCAAAAGCCACAAGTACGATGCAAAAATTAAATAAATAAAAACAGTTTATGCAGAAGTGAAGAGGAGGAAACAAAGACTTGTCCATTGTGCAGCCAAGTACTTAGCAGCAATAGAGGGGGTTAAACACAAACCACAATACCCAGTACATAATAGCCTACTTGGATTTTCCCACAACCCCACTCAATTCACAGTCATAAAAAAAAAAAAAGGCAGCAACAAGGAGGCAAAGGCAGATGAATGTTTGAACTGTTCAAAAGTAAAAGACATAAAAGAGACGTGGAACGATAACACTATCTCTTCACAAAGGCACCAGCACAAATACTCTGTACATCAATTCATCCTGTTCAATGGCTCCACTCTTATTTGATGTCATTGAAAATAATAGGAATTACTTTTAAAATGTCTGTATTACCGTAAAATTCGGTGTATAAGCCGCACTTTTTTTCCTTTTTTTTTCATCTAAAAAGTTGGGTGCGGCTTATACACCGGTGCGACCTATATACCAGGGTAAATGCCCTTTTTACAGTCTATGGTAAATGCTGACATTGTAAATTTGACCCACAAGATGGCGCTACGTAGCTACGTAGCGCCGTCATAGCCAGCCAGTGTGCGTAAGACGCCATTTTATCGTGACACATGCACGACACCGACACGACGACAGTACGACTACACATGCCTGGGAAAATTACAAGAAAGAGCTACACGGCAGCCCAAAAACTCCACGTTGTGGAGTTTGCGGAACAGAATGGAAATCGCCACGCGGGGAGAGAGTTTAATGTTGATGAGAAACAGGTTCGTGAGTGGCGGAGAAACAAAGCTAAACTTGAAGTCATGGTGAAAACTAAGAAAGCTAACAGAGGGAGAAAATGTCTGTGGCCACGGGTGGAAGATGCCGTTTTTGAGTGGATCGCTGAGCAAAGAAGCAAACTAGTCCCCGTGTCAAAAAAACATGATTCGGATGAAAGCAATAGAGGTAGCGAAAGAGTTGGATGAGACTGATTTCCGTGGTGGCCTCAGCTGGTGTGACAGGTTCATGAAAAGAAAAGCACTGTCCCTTCGAAGAAGAACTCGCATCTCACAAAAGATGCCGATGGACTATGAAGAAAAAATGATAACGTTCCAGCGATTCATTATTAAAATGCGCCGGCAGAATTCATATGCACTCGGCCAAATTGGAAACATGGACGAGGTGCCGATGTGCTTTGATATGCCGCCCGACCGCACCGTCAATAACCGAGGCGAAAAAACAGTGCAGATCAAGACGTCGGGACACGAGAAATCACATTTCACTGTTGTTTTGTCATGTTGCGCTGATGGCACCAAACTACAGCCACTCATCATCTTCAAAAGGAAGACGGCTCCCAAAGAGCGCATGCCGGCAGGTGTCTGTGTACGAGTGCATAAGAAAGGATGGATGGAGGAAACGGTAGGTTATTAGTTTGTTTTAAACCATGTCTTTGCGCTGTGCTTTTAATTTTTTTTTTATGAAAAAAATAATAATATCATTTTATTCAATTTTTTATCTCAGGGCATGATTGACTGGATTAAAACTGTCTGGGGGAGAAGACCCGGTGGACTTCTAAAGAAAAAAGGCGCTTCTGGTGATGGATGCATTCAGAGGTCATTTACACAAGTCTGTGCGCGAACAGCTTAAAGCTCCAGTTGGTAAGTTGACGAAAGTGAAAGTAAACTCCGCGACTTGGTCGGAAATTTCAAGACAATACTCCGTCAGGTCCCTTTATGAACCTCTGCCAAGCGCCCCACACACACACAGACACACACAAAGTAGCCATGAACGCACCCACAGAGAAAAAAAAAAAAAAAAAAACATGTACCGTATCCATAGCACGACGTGTAGGAGCGGCGATTGGCTGCTCCTCCTGCTCCCTCTACCTGACTGGTGGAGAATCGTCGGGCGCGGTGGATTTTGGCAAATACGATTACAGGCTGTAGGTGGAGCCAGAGGAGTTGGATTTTGTCCTAAATTACTCATTTAATGTCTGACCATCAGAATATAGTGACAGTTCCAGCAAATATGACTGAATAATTGTTACCAACTGAAGCTTTAAGACCATGAAAACAGATGTGGCTATCATTCCTGGCGGGATGACCGGGATTTTGCAACCTCTGGACGTCGGAGAGAACAAACCATTCAAAGACCGGATTCGGCAGAAATGGGTGGATTGGCTTCAAAGAGATGATCACGCATTCACACCGCGGGGTAATCTGAAGAGACCCGCACTGGCCACAGTGTGCGGGTGGGTAAAAGACAGCTGGGAGGACATCCCCTCAGAGCTTATAACACGGGCCTTCCTGAAATGCTCAATTTCGAACCGACTGGATGGCACCGAGGACGACGCTCTGTTTGACTCTGGAACTGGGACTAACGCCGAGTCGGAGGACAGTGATGTGAATCTGCTGGCAGAGCGCTATGATGACTTGGTCACAATGTTTGGACACAGTGACGATTCTGAGGAAGAGTTTTTGGGATTTTAGTAAGCATTTATAGCTACAGCCTCCACAATGTAATAAGGTAAACAGTCTTGTTATTAAAAAAAGAGAAAATGAGTTTAAGGTACTTGGTTAAAGAATGTTTAAGTTAATTTAAGCTCATGGTTTAGATGTTGTACTACTGTTTACTTAAGAAGTTACCGGTACTGCCTTTGAAAAACTGCAATCTGAAAAGTAAACCTGCTGAATAGGTTATGTTTTGAATGTTTCAAATTAAAAATAAATGGAAACAGTGTTGAAATAACATGTGTAATGTTTTTATTAACAAATAGCAATAGAAAACCTTGTTTTCCCAGTTTGAGGCCCTAAAAAATAGACTGCGGCTTATATACCGGTGCGGCTTATATTCCGAGTTTTACGGTACCTGTGTGTACA
>NW_028221196.1:0-34217 GCF_045865225.1 Trachurus japonicus | reverse complement strand
TCGAGCGGGCGGGATATTCAATGTTTGGGGCGAGACCGAGCTTGGTGTGTATAAATGGAGCGATGGATAACGTTACATAACATATACGATGTTACGGCGTGTGTTTGTGTAGTCTTAACCGCCATAAACAAAAGATTATGCGTTACGGAGCGCGTTTGTGTGCGTTGTGCAGAGACGAGAGCTGGGACACCGGGGCGGGAGAAAAAAGTAGCGGCTTATAGTCCGAAAAGTACGGTATAGTATAGTATATAATATAGAAAGAGAGAGATTCGCCCCCCCCCCCCCCCCCCCCCCCTGTTGACTCCATGGTTACGGCCTTGAATTTGAGTGAGTAGTAAGCTCGTCATGCATACTCAACATTCTGGTGAATCTAGTGTAGCTACCATCTGGGAACTTCTTGCATACTGAAACTCACACATTTGCATACTCAAAATGACATCATGGTTAGTATGAGTAGTAGACAAGTATGTGATTGTGAACACAGCCTCTGAGCCTCTGTCTGGTCTGGGCCTCGTATCAACAGCTGATCCAGTTCTAGCTGTTTAAAGCAGAAGTAAGTGATATATTTGTGTTAATATAAGTCTTAAATAGTTATATCTTCCGACAACAATCACATCCATAGAGTGTTTGGTCTGAAACACGGGTCTGTCAGTCACTCTGCTCTGCTCTGAGCCCAGGAGAAAACTTTTCTCGTATCCTACAGTTTTTATCCAATGAGGAGAGAGAACGGCATGCAGGGCTGTGTGTGCAGCCAAGGAACGCCGTGAATGTGGTGACGTAGGGACGAGGACTGTTATGGTGCGTTCAAGGCAACTCGTATTTTTCCGACCTGTGAAGTCGTACCAGTTCGATCTGGTGCGTAGACTGTAAAAAAAGACGTACTGGTACGATTTCACGGGTCAGAAGTTACGAGTGGCCGTTATAGTGACTTTCACAGGTAAAACAGGTCGGAAAAACACGAGTGGGTTGCCTGGAACGCTACAAAGTCGTAAGTTGTGACTTGAAGCTGTAATTTACGGTTTCAAAAGCCTGCCTGGAACGCAGCATTAGCCAAAACGACCGGATCGCTTACTTCTGCTTTAAGTGTGTGATGCTGTGTCTCGTCTTCTCTTATGTCTCAGAGACGTTGGAGGTGAGTAAGTGGATAAAAGCTCAGCTTGTTTAACCACAGTGACGACTGCTGCTGCTGCTGCTCTCATCTCCTCAGGCCTCCCGTGGCGTCCACACTCGGCCCTCAGAGAGTCATTACGGCGAGCGGCGAGCCGGCAGAGGCCCCTCGGTGTGAGACCTTTATGGACCAGAGGGTGCAGCTGTAACAAGACGGATCATTACGGAGCAGTGTGTGAAGGTGGAGGAGAGACGATGTGTGTGTGTGTGTGTGTGACAGCGGTGGAGTGTCGTGTCGTGTCGTGTCGTGTCCGTGGTTAGTTATAGATGTCTCCGAGCGCTCCAGAGTGTCAGCCAATCAGGCGCTGAAGAGCTGCTGATAACAGCTCTAACAGGCTGTTACAGGCTTCACGCTGCTCCACGTCCTTTCACTGAATCCTTCAACCTTTATTTAAACAGGACCCGGCTGCATAAACGCTGCCTGTAACACAAAGACAGATATCACAGCTGTGAGCAGGGGGGGGGGGGGGATTATCCTCCTCACTCTGACCCGCTCCGTCTGCACTGGAGGGAAAAGCATCGTTTCTTCTACTGAGCGGCACCGACCTCCACCTTCAGTTCCTGTGATTGAGTCCGTCCCCTCCCTCAGGCTGTTGGACGGTTTTAACCCTCTGAGGAACATCAGGATCAGCACAACCTCAGCTACCTGTCACTGAATAAAGACTCGAGCTGTGTCTCAGATCTGGGCCGGGTCTATAATAAGAAAAAACTAAAAAAAATAAAGAACTTTCCCCATTTTGTATAGTAATAACTTTGTTGATGTAGCACCTTTAAAATCTTGAGAGTATGATGTCCTTGACAAAAACAGGAACTAGCCTACAGAAGACAAATCACAAAGAAGTGAAATAAAACCATAAGAGACAAACATCCCAAACAAACACAAGAACAAAGCAGGAGGAGTCAGATTAAAATAGGCACAAATAAATTAAACAGATAACGTAATAAAAGAGTAAAGCTAGAAGAACAAATAAGAGCATCTTAATCAAACTGTGAGATAAAATAAGACAATAAAACAATAAGGACAAATAGAAGATATTTATAAGGCAGTGACACTTATAGAAATAGAGTGAGGCCTAAACTAATCAGGAGAAGTAAGAGACCATTAAGACAAGGAAATAAAAAATAGTCAGTAGATGAACAGAGCTCTCAGTCGGAGTTAATTTGGTCATTTCCAGATTTTAGTTGTGACCAACTGACTGACTGAGTGACAGAGTTCAATATATGGAGATCAATGTCACTTTGCACACTCTACTGTTCACTGGTTTTGTCATATTTACATTACTGTGCTGAGAGATTTGGGGAAATAATTACAAAACCTCATTACAGTTACTTACCATTCTGCAGAAAAGAGCAATAAGAAGGTCAGCTACTATTTAAGCCACATTTTCTACAGTCAAAACTACTGAAATTCACTGACATTGTATCGTACCAAACAGCAATAATCATGTATAAGGCAAAAAAAAAAACAGACAATTACCAGAAAATATTCAAAATGTATTTCGGAATCGGGAGGGAGGTTATCAACTTATCAAATTCAAAATCTTAAAAAGAGGGTTTCTGTTTCATCTATTACTGGTGTCAAGCTATGGAACAATTTAACTGAAGACCTCAGGGAAAGTCCAAATATCAACAGGTTTAAGAAATTGTACAAAAATATGATGCTTAGCGGATATAATGGACAGATAAGCCGATGTGTATAAGTATGTATATGTATGTGTAGGTAACACTTTACAATAAGGGTCCCTTAATTAACATTAGTTAGTACATTACTAAGCATTAAAGCAGAAGTAAGTGGTCCGGTCGTTTTGGCTAATGCTGCGTTCCAGGCAGGCTTTTGAAACCGTAAATTACAGCTTCAAGTCACAACTTACGACTTTGTAGCGTTCCAGGCAACCCACTCGTGTTTTTCCGACCTGTTTTACCTGTGAAAGTCACTATGACGGCCACTCGTAACTTCCGACCGGTGAACTCGTACCAGATCGAACTGGTACGACTTCACAGGTCGGAAAATCACGAGTTACGAGTTGCCCTGAACGCACCATAACGTCTTGTCAGCTGATGGAGTTAGCAGCCCCCGCCCTCGTCATGGATCTATTGGTCCTCGTCCCTACGTCACCACATTCAGGCGCATCCCTTGGCTGCACACACAGAGAGGACCGCCCCTTTATGCCGTTCTCTCTCCTCATTGGATAAAACTTGTAGGATACGATAAATGTTTTCTCCTCGGCTCAGAGCAGAGCAGAGGGACTGACAGACCCGTGTTTCGGTCCAAACACTCTATAGAAGTGATTGCTGTCGGAAGATATAACTATTTAAGACTTATATTAACACAAAAATATTGCTTACTTCTGCTTTAATACATCAACTAATGTGTTAATTAATGCTGAGTAATGCATACATACTGTAATGATAACTAATTACATTATTCAAATTTTAAATTTATTAACTAACTTTGAGTAGTAAACATTAATTAACTGCTTACTAATAGGCTACATTAATTAAACAGTTTCCTAATCCTAAGTAATACATAATAATGATTGTTAATATATTAATTAATGCTTAATAATGTACTAACTAACGTTAATTAAGGGACCCTTATTGTAAAGTGTTACCATGTGTATATATATATGTATAAATGTATAAATGTGCTAATATTGGTACTAAGACATTATCAAACAGCTGCATGGAGGAGATGTACCTACTGACTTTAGTGTCTCTGTTTCCATGTGAGTTGGAGCTTCAATCAGTTTCAGTTTCATCTGCTGCTGTTTCTCATAACGACGACGACGCCGTGGAAACCGACAAGCTCCATCACCAGCGCCACTACGGAAGCTGTGCTGTTTGTTTTAGTTGTTTAATTAAACCTGTGTGTTTGTGTGTGTGTGTGTGTGTGTGTGTGTCCTCTCCGTCTGATAAGACTCTGATGAGATGCGTAACTTCTTGTCCAAACACTCTGTGGGGTTTTTCATGTGAGATGAAAGCGGCTCACCTCACACAGGGTCTCAATGATCATCCCTCAACACTGGAGCTGCAGCTAAAAGAGAAAAATGGCTCATTATTGAAATTGTTCTGCTGTAAACATTTGATTAAAGGACTTAACATTCTGCTCTGCAGCCCAATAACTTCAATTTATAAAGTTGTTTCACTTAACGAACCCTGGAGAACGTTAAGATTTAAATAATCCCACGAGCTCGTTTGTCAATAATAAGTTTAAATCAGCGTAAGAAAAAAAGGTTTGTGGAGTTGAACGATTCCTCATCATGAAATATTTTAGCAATTACAGCAGAGCGGCCGCACAAAGCACATCAGTTGTGTTTGACGGTTTTTTTGCATAATGACGACAAAGTGTGCACAAAGAGTCCGGAGGGAGAGAGACGTCCTCCTCCTCCGGTTCAGACGTTTGTAGAGAAGCTCTGAAGCTGCTGCTGCTGCTGAAGTCTGACTGACTGTCGCTACGGCAACGTCCTCCTCGTCTCCGGAGAGATAAGAAGAAACAACATCCTGAGATGAGAAGTGTTGAAACTGAAGATGAAGCAGCTCAGGGAGAGAGTCGCTGTGTTGTTGCTGTGGGACGGTGAAAGAGTGAAGATCCAGAACAGAGATGCACATCTGTAACATCTGTAACATCTATAACATCTGCTGGGACAGTTTGCATAGGAAGGACGGACAGACATGCTGCTCGTGTCTCCAAGTCTGAATACACATTGTTTTATTCTTCTAACATATTCTATAGGACAAGGACATATTTTCATTTTATTAAAGGGATAGTTCAACATTTTGGCAAATTGGCCCATTGCCATAATCCCTATAGTCATAGCAGTAGGTTCGTTACTTTTAATTGTCGGTGCAAGCTATTTTTAGAACGGTGGAGCAGAGTCGTGAGCTGCTCAGAGCTACGCTACGGAGGCTCATGGGATTTCTTGGTTTCCCTCATCATCAAACTCATCAAATACACAATCCAACAACTCCACAACGCTCTGGTGGACAAGTTGTGACCTGCACATTCACCACGCTATGAGATAATAACACAACGTTACCACACAGAGTTGTTTTAGAGGGAAATACAGAGACTGTTGATGAAAAACTGTCCCTGAAGGCAACGCGCATCAGCAGTTTTGTATGAATTTCCCTCTAAAACAACTCTGTCTGGTAACGTTGTGTTATTATCTCATAGCGTGGTGAATGTGCAGGTCACAACTTGTCCACCAGAGCGTTGTGGAGTTGTTGGACTGTGTATTTGATGAGTTTGATGAGGGAAACCAAGAAATCCTACTGCTATGACTATAGGGATTATGGCAATGGGTCAATTTGCCAAAATGTTGAACTATCCCTTTAATGTATCCTACATATTTGTTGTGTCAAAACCTGGTTCACTGAGAGAGGAGCCACAATCTCAGATCCCAGACACTCCAAACCTGCAGGGGGCAACCACATCAGTGGTGGAACCCCAGGTAAGAGGAAGGAAGTGCCTGAGGGAGCACATTCACCTGCGCACCCATACAGGAAGCATGGTTTGAAATGTTTGGGGCTGGCTCAGTCAGCTCTCTTGCCTGCTCCTGGAGACACCTCACAGCCACAGCTCCTGATCGACAATTGAAGACACCACTGGTATAGTACGGTAAATGTTTTAAGTTTGGAGGCCATGCTTCCCAATGCTTTGATTGTGTGTTTGTGGTTGCAATGGTTAAATTTAAGTTGAGTAAATTGGAAACTTTATTATGATTTCATAGAAGTACTTTGGTACTCGTGCTTTGTTTCTAGTACTCTAATCGTAACCTTTGGTGTAGCTTGTTACTTTAATTGTTAACCTTTTTGAAATGATTTGAGTTGAATTAATCTGAATAAGTTTCATTTCATTTCATTTATCAAGTAACATTAACTTTTATTAATTCATTTATTCTTTATTAAGAAGTGTGAACTGAAGTTATTTGCTATTAATGCCTTTGTCTTTCTGTTTATCCTAGGTTATTAACCTACTATTCTGTTACACCCCATTCATCTCATTCTGCCCCAAAATAAAATACTGAAGATTGAACAGAATTGAGTTGTCCATCGTGTCCTTCAGCAGTTGATCAGCCGTTTTTCAAGTTTGGGCAGAGCTGTGGTCACCAAATACACACTTCAACAGCACATAACTTGACAGTTAATAACCACCGTGGACAGTGAGGACAAGGATTAAAGGCCTGAAGTCAAGCTGTCGACGCGAAGGACTGGAAATTCTCCACCATGGCGGAGGAGGCCCTTGGCAGATCAGTCAAGCAACTGAAGCAAGAGAGGACCTCAGCTAAAAGTGCCTTCACCAAACAGGCAAACTACCTGAGCAAAGCTGCAGATGGCCTGGTCAAACATGAACTACAAGAGGAGTTCTACAAGCTCAGCTCCCTGGCAAGATGTGTCAACGATGCAAATGATGATTACAGGGCTGGCCTACTGGCAGATGCTGAAGTAGGAACTGTGAAGGATGAAGAGGTCAAGCTCGACATTCACCAGCAGGCTGAGCTTGAAAAGACAATAGAAGAGTGCGACGCGAGGCTGGGGGACATCCGTGAAGCAGTCCAATCCAACCTCTGGCCAAGATACGGTAAGGAGGAGGTTGACTCTGCAATTGAAGAAGCGGAAAGAGCCTGTGATAGAGCCCAAGCAAACCCCATCGCTGCTATCAATAGAGACGGCTACGAAATGCAGCTGAGAGGAGCAGAGAGGCTAATCCATGAGGCAATAGCGAGCCTGAAAGACTGGGAAAAATGGATTCCACATGATCAGACAGCAGACCTGAAAGGCAGATTAAAAGACCTGAGAACGTTCCACAGCAACCTTGAGGCCAGGAGAGCAGAATTCCTCACCGCACAAAGAATTGCAGAAGAGGAAAGAAGAGGATCAGAGCCCCAACTGATGGCAGTTCCACAGCCGGTTCCACAAGCAGTGGTGAGAATAAAGCCAACCAGTCTACCGAAATTCACTGGGTTCAAGAGGAATTTCCACAGATGGAGGAAAGACTGGGAAAGCCTGCAAAAGCAGGGAGAACCGACTGGCTCAGTGGAGGTAAAGAAGTTCCAACTCCTTGACAGTGTGGACGAGAGGATATGCAGAGACCTGCGGCTGTCTACATACAACACTGCTGAGGACATATTCAGAGTGCTTCAAAACAGGTACGGAAACAAGTCAGCAATTGCCTTGGAAATAATCGAAGACCTGGAGAGGATCACTCCCTTGAAGTCGTACCAGCCGAGGAAGGTAATTGACCTAATTCAAGCTGTGGAAAAGGCCCTGAATGACCTCACCGAGCTTGAAAGTGCTGGAGCCATCAAGAATCCCCTGGTGATCAGATCCATAGAGAGCAAACTGCCTGACAATATGAAGAGGGACTGGCTGACATTCATGGTCAATCCAAGAAACGGAGTCACACCTGACAATCACTTCGATAGCCTCCTCACATTCTTAAAGACTCAGGAGGACATTCTAGAGAAACTAGACCAACTGGGTGTAAGTGAAAGACCGGAGAAGAAACCTACCTACCCGGAGAAGAGGTTTGCCTCCACAAAGTCCACAAGAAGAGGAGGATGTGTTGTCTGTGGAGATGAAAGGCACAGAGAGAAGATTTTCTTTTGCAAGCGGTTCAAAGAATTAAAGCCTGGTGAAAAGCTAAACGCCGTTGAAAAGCTGGGAGCATGCAGAAGATGCCTCATGTGTCATGAAGAGGACGAGGAATGTACAGACACTTACCTGTGCAGGAACAGAGACTGCAAGAGAGACCACCATTTCTTTCTCTGCCTGAAAGGAGGATTCAAGGGAAAAGAATCTGAGAAAGTGGGAAAACCCAGCACCAGAAGGCAAACCCTCACAGAGGAACAAGAGAAATTAATATCTGAGCTCCGCCCAGACATGGCAGAAAAATTCAGGAAAGCTTTCACCAACATGGCTGCAAAATCACACTGCACTGGAAAAAACCTACCTGGAGTGATGGACTCAAAACACATGTGAGTTACCAGTTATTCTTATGCTCCTTGAGGTAACCACCAATGCGGGGCAGAAGATTGGAACACTCATTGACTTGGCATCAGACACCAACTACATCACTCACAGAGCTGCCAGAAGACTGAGACTACGAAGTGAAAAGATCACACTTGTTGTCCATGGAGTCGGAGGCATGGCCATGAAGGTAAAGACCAAAAGATACTTACTCAAGGTAAGAGTCAAGACACCAGAGGCACGGAGAGAGCTCATGAGCTGATCTGTTATGGCTTGGATGAAATTGCAAGAGTGCACAGAGTCATCAAACCGCAACAACTCAAGAAGTTTTTCCCTGACACCAGCCTGGAAGACCTCCACAGACCAGAGCACGTCGAGCTTCTCATCAGCCACCGTGAAGGAAGACTCGCCCCACAAAGAGTGAAGGTAGTAGGAGATCTCGTCCTTTGGGAGAGCCCTTTAGGAAAGACCGTCGGCGGAGCGCATCCAGACCTCTTTGAAGTCGTGGACATGGCCCTACACAACTCTGAGACTCACTTTGCACGATCGATGAGGACCACAGCAGTGAAGTATCAAGAAATTGCTGAGATACACGAGATCAAGGCTGAAACCAAAAGCACAGCTGGCAGAGAGTTCTTAGACTGGTGGAAATGGGACAGCATTGGAGCAGCCTGCGAACCCATGTGTGGAGGATGCAGATGTGGTAACTGTCAACCGGGAGGTAAAGACATGACTCTGAGCGAGGAGAAAGAACTGGAGATCATCAGACGAGGCCTTACCTACGTGAAAAAAGATGCACACAGTCAGGAGGCTCACTGGGACACAAAATACCCCTGGATTGAGGATCCAAGTTCCCTGCCCAATAACAGGAATGCAGTGGAGGCCACCTTTCTACGGACAGAGAGACAGCTCAAGAAAGAACCAGAGTGGCGGGTGGCATACACAACTCAAGTCCATGAGATGGTGGAGAGGAGAGCAGCAAAGAAACTCACCAAGGAAACCATCGCTGACTGGAAAGGCCCAGTATGGTATGTCAGCCACTTGGTGGCGCCAAACCCACACTCCATTACAACACCTGTGAGACTGGTATGGAACAGCAGCCAGAAGTTTAGAGGGCTCAGCATGAACGACCTCCTTCTGAAAGGGCCTGATGTTCTCAATCCCATCCGAGCAGTGTTATTAAGGTTCAGAAGAGGAGTCCATGCTGCTCTAGGTGACATCAAGAAAATGTACAATTCTGTGTGGCTTGAAGATCTGGAGATGCACCTCCACAGATTTCTCTGGAGAGACAGTGAAGATGGAGAAATTGAGGAATATGCCATCACCAGAGTCAACATTGGTGATCGACCAGCAGGGTGCATCGCACAACTGGCCATGAGGGAGACAGCAAAACTGCCTATGTTCACTCACCTGGAGGAGGAGCGTAGGATCATTGAAGAGGATGCCTATGTGGATGACATCCTGACATCCCATAATGACCTAGACAAGCTAGACAAAACCACCAAAACAGTCGAAGAAGTCCTGAAAGCAGGTGGATTCTTCCTCAAGCCGTGGGTCCGGTCAGGCCAAAGTGGGAGGCAGACACAAGCATCACAACATCCAGAAACGTCGGATCAAGTCTTCATTCTTCCCAACCAAATGAGGGAAGGAGACAACAAAGCCCTTGGAGTGGGGTACCTGGTCGAATCTGACAAACTGTATCTCATGACTTCAATCAACTTCTCAAAGAGAAAAAAGAAGATGAGAATCAGCCAAAATCTTCTTGGGAAAGAGGTAAGAGAAAAAACTCCAAACCCACTGACTAGAAGACAACTTCTTAGCCAAGTGGCTAGCCTGTATGACCCCATAGGCCTTGCAACACCTACCAAACAAAAGGGAGCCATTCTAGTCAGAAGAGCTTTTCAGGAAGCTGGAGGCAAAACTCTAACACGAGACACATGGGACAAACCTCTGTCTGAAAGACTTAGAGAAGAAGCTATCCACCTGTTTGAGGAATACACACGGCTCAACCAAATCACCTTCCACAGAAGCCTCACACCAGTCAAAAGAATTGGAGGACCCTGGGGAATAACATTCTCTGATGGAAGTGACCAGAGCTATGGAGCTGTTGTGTACTTCAGATGGGAGACCGAACAAGGCGTCCTGGTCCGGCTTGTGGAGTCCAAAGCAAAGCTCACACCACTTGACCAAAAAGGAGAACCAGTGAAAGCTGAGGTATGTGGTGCCGTCTTTGCTGCAAGACTCAGAAGATACATCGAAAAGCACAGTCGGATGCAAGTGGAACGTTGGCTCCATCTGCTGGACAGCCAAACCGTGCTAGGAGCAATACAAAGAGACAGTTATGGGTACCAGACCTTTTTCGCAAACAGAGTGGGAGAGATCCAGAAGTCCACATCAGTTGAGGACTGGAGGTGGATTCCAGGTGAGCAAAACATTGCAGACATCATAACAAGAGGAGGAAGCCCAGAAGACCTCAAAGAGGACTCTGTGTGGCAGAATGGACCAGAGTTTCTGACACGACCTGTGGATGAGTGGCCGACAAAGTCAGCCAAAGATGTCGCTGCGTATGCCAAAGAAGGTATAAACAAGCTCCAAAGGAAATGTTTTACAGCAGCACTGACCCGAGCACAGGTGAGGAGAAACCAAAATGCCCCATCTGCCACTGCAATTCCACTGTCTCCAAATTCTGCTCAAGGTAAAACTGACCAAATCAAGGACCTGCAAAGCAGCCCCATTGGAGATAAACACCAAATCCAAGTCCGGAGACCACCTGCTGGTTTTGCAGTGAAAAAAATCCTTGACATCTGCAAATTCAGCAGTTTAACTAAACTGACCAGAGTCATCGCCTGGGTGTGGAGAGCTGCCACAGAGTGGAAGAACGTGCTGGCCAGAACTTCAGGCACAGATGAACCAAAGAGGGTGAGAACTTCTTCAGCTCAAATCAGATCCAGAGCCAAAGAAGCAACACTTACCGTCAGGGAGTGTGAAGATGCACTCAGGGATCTCTTCCTGGCAGCTCAAGAGGAGGTAACTTTTCCAGACACCACTCTCAGCAGACTTGCTGTTGTCAAAGATGAAAACACTGGACTTTTACTCTGTGGAGGAAGATTCCAAATCTTTAATGATGAAAAAACTGCAGTACCAATCTTGCCTTGCACATCATGGGTATCCACTCTTCTAGCTCAAGAAGCTCACAAAGCAAACCATGAAGAAATCGCAGGCACACTCCTCCGGATGAGAAGGAAAGCCTGGGTGGTAAGAGGCCGGAAACTAGCTCAAAAGATTGTTGACAACTGTGTGGCATGCAGAAAAGCCAAGGCCAGAAGATGCCAGCAGATCATGAGCGACCTTCCGTCAGAGCGAATAACACCGGCCAATCCATTTGAGTACACAACATTGGACTTATTTGGACCTTATGAAGTGAAGGATGAGGTGAGGAAAAAAGTGAAGCTCAAAGTGTGGGGAGTTGTCTTCTGCTGTATGGCGTCCAGAGCTATGCACACTGACCTTGTCAGTGACCAGTCAGCTGAAGGCTTCCTGTTGGCTTACCAACGATTCACAGCATTGAGAGGACATCCAAGAAAACTGTGGTCGGATCCTGGAAAAAACTTTGTAGGAGCCAGACCTGCCCTCAAGGAGCTCTACGTGTATCTGGACGGGCTGGAAAAGTCAAAGCTTGAAAATGAAGCCTCCAAACATGGCACAGAGTGGAGCTGGAAAATCCATCCAGCAGATTCGCCTCACCGGAACGGAGCTGCTGAAGCTGCTGTCCGCACCGTGAAGCGGGCTTTGCACAATCTGGGAGGTAATGGAGTCTTCACATGGGGTGAGTTTCAAACCTTCCTTTATATGGCTTCCAACCTCGCCAATGAAAGACCTATTGATGCCAGGACTCAGAGCCGGGAGGACTGTGTAGAGTACATCAGCCCAAATTCACTTCTGCTTGGAAGAGCTGGACCCAGTGGAGACCCAGGGACCTTTAACTTTGAAGGCTACAGCTACAAGAGGTTAAGAGCTATCCAAACAGAAGTTGATCGGTTCTGGAGGAAATGGAGCCAGTTAGCAGGACCAAACCTCTTTGTCAGGACCAAGTGGCACACAGCACACAGGAACGTGGCCGTTGGAGATGTTGTCTGGCTCGCTGACCAAAACATCCTGCGAGGTCAGTTCAGGCTTGCCAGAGTCATTGATGTCAATGCTGACAAAAAAGGAATCGTAAGGGATGTGCATGTCAGAACCTTCCCCAGCTACCCAGTCTCAACTGTGAAGCCCACTCGAAAGGTGAGAAATCCATCAACCAAAATACCTGCAACAGTTCTTCACAGAGATGTCAGACGAATAGTCGTCCTGCTTCCAGTTGAAGAGCAGCAACAATGGAACAATTGAATCCATCGCAGAGCTGGTGTGACCTCCTTGGGTTGAGCAACCAGGAGGTCAAGTGGGAGGTGTTGTGTCAAAACCTGGTTCACTGAGAGAGGAGCCACAATCTCAGATCCCAGACACTCCAAACCTGCAGGGGGCAACCACATCAGTGGTGGAACCCCAGGTAAGAGGAAGGAAGTGCCTGAGGGAGCACATTCACCTGCGCACCCATACAGGAAGCATGGTTTGAAATGTTTGGGGCTGGCTCAGTCAGCTCTCTTGCCTGCTCCTGGAGACACCTCACAGCCACAGCTCCTGATCGACAATTGAAGACACCACTGGTATAGTACGGTAAATGTTTTAAGTTTGGAGGCCATGCTTCCCAATGCTTTGATTGTGTGTTTGTGGTTGCAATGGTTAAATTTAAGTTGAGTAAATTGGAAACTTTATTATGATTTCATAGAAGTACTTTGGTACTCGTGCTTTGTTTCTAGTACTCTAATCGTAACCTTTGGTGTAGCTTGTTACTTTAATTGTTAACCTTTTTGAAATGATTTGAGTTGAATTAATCTGAATAAGTTTCATTTCATTTCATTTATCAAGTAACATTAACTTTTATTAATTCATTTATTCTTTATTAAGAAGTGTGAACTGAAGTTATTTGCTATTAATGCCTTTGTCTTTCTGTTTATCCTAGGTTATTAACCTACTATTCTGTTACACCCCATTCATCTCATTCTGCCCCAAAATAAAATACTGAAGATTGAACAGAATTGAGTTGTCCATCGTGTCCTTCAGCAGTTGATCAGCCGTTTTTCAAGTTTGGGCAGAGCTGTGGTCACCAAATACACACTTCAACAGCACATAACTTGACAATATTAATCCTGATAAATGCAACATCCTCTGTTCTTGCAGCGTCTGTTACGTGACCTCACTTCGCCCCATGGGGATCGATAAAGTATCGGGTTCGAGCCTGAAAGGAACGTCCTGAACCCAAAACAAGATAAAAATGTTTTGGCATCGTCACGGTAACGTGATACACAACAGACAAAACTAAAATCCTCTCATCATCCCTGCTTCCTGTGTAACCTTCATGATACAGTAGCTCATGTTTGATCTGGAGCCTGATTACGTTTGGCTCTGCCTCCGCGGCGACTCGCTGCTCTCGTCGTCGAGTCGACCATTAATATTTCACGCCGCCTAAAAACTTTAAATGGGCGGGAGTCGTGCCAATCTTTAATTCCAACACGGTGAATAATTGATGCTGCTGGAATCTGATGCAGTGCAGAGCTGCAGAGCAGATTTACATCCGCTCACCCACTGATCTACATTTCCCATCAGGCCTCAAGAGCGGCGGCTGAAACCCTCCCTCGGCTCGCAGAGAGACGGCACGCGGACGCTTTCATGCTAATTCACGGCTCGAGTGCTGCAGTAATGTGTCTGCTGAAGAGCCGATGGAACTGATGAAGCAGAAACTACTACGATGCTACTACTGCTCTGGGATCAGTCAGAGTCCTCATCCAGGTGCTGTGGTCCGGACTCTGACTGATCTGACCCAGTCTCGACCTCTCTGGTCTGGTTTCTAATCAGGTTTCACATCAGTAAAGTGCGAGAGACTTAAAGGGATAGTTCAACATTTTGGCAAATTGGCCCATTGCCATAACCCCTATAGTCGTAGCAGTAGGTTCGTTACCTTTAATTGTCGGTGCAAGCTATTTTTAGAATGGCGGAGCAGAGCCGTGAGCTGCTCAGAGCTATGCTACGGAGGCTCATGGGATTTCTTGGTTTCCCTCATCAAACTCATCAAATACACAATCCAACAACTCCACAACGCTCTGGTGGACAAGTTGTGACCTGCACATTCACCACGCTATGAGATAATAACACAACGTTACCACACAGAGTTGTTTTAGAGGGAAATTCATGCAAAACTGCTGATGTGCGTTGCCTTCAGGGACAGTTTTTCATCAAGTAGTCTCTCAATCATGTACAAATACAATGCAGAATATAAAATATTTGAGCTGGCCCCCCAAAAAATTGGGGGTCGCCAAAAATGTGTCTTTGGGGTCACGAGTCAAGAAAGTTTGGGAACCACTGCTTTAAAGTATCATTGGTTGTAAAAAATCAATTGATCAGCTCCCGCCCATTCTAATGACCCTCGCTTAAGGCCCGCCCACTTTTTCATCGTCTTCTGAAGGTCTGCCCAGAAGTGACATCCAATCACAAGAGATCAATCAGAGTGGTTTATAAAATCAGGTGTGATCAGAGCTGATGGCTGTGATTTATCACTGACGAGACCATTCTTTCATATCATGTGTGATACTATACAACACATTCATTGCTACGTAGCCTACAATATTATGTTTATCATCCACAGTGCTGTATTTATCTACAATTATACTTTGGTTTTTATTCTGTGAAGTTGTCTCTGGTGTCTTGCCTTTTATTCTGTTAAGTATTTTCCGGATTAACTAGAGAATGCATTTCCTGAAGGAAATACGGGTGAAAGCTGAAAGCTGGAAGCTGAATAAATTGTTGAAACAATGCGAATTGTTGAAGAAATTGCTGAATCAATCTTGAAAAGATGAAACAATATCTGAAGATTAAAACTAAAACATGTAAGAAGGAGGCTGTATGAAATGGTTGGAAATGACTTGAATCGTTGAAGATTAGTATGAAGAAATTGAAAGGCTGAAGTCTACTCAAATATATCTAAAACTGACAGCTTGAAAACATTGTTGAACCATTACTAATATAGATGGAACAATATCTGAAGAGTAAAGTAAGATGGAGAGTATGAAATTGTTGGATATTACTTAAATTGTTGAAGATCAGTATGAAGAAACTGAAAGGCTGAAGTCTACTCAGATTTATTTAAAACTGACAGCTTAAAAACATTTTTGAACGATTACTAATATAGATGAAACAATATCTGAAGAGTAAAACGTAGAGTAATATAGAAGTAGTTACAATCTGTTAAAGGGAAGACGACTACACTTTATCTGAAGGGTTAAATTAGAACATGTTAGACTCTGAGTCTGAGGTTGTCATAGGTGTGAACAACGAGGCCCTGGTTTCCTCTGACTCTGGCTCAGTTTTCTCCCTAAAGTATAAGAGGAGCAGATAAAGCAGAAGACTATTTTTTTGTTTACCAGGATAAACTTAAATCCTTGGATGTTGAACCACCTGCAGCTTTAAACCCAAACACTGGTGATAACTCAGGGTTTTTCAGGGGACAGACCTGGATTTAAATCTGATTCCTCCGTTCCCAAACATTTCTATTTTAAACTGAAAAATACGCTCGACTGTCTCCGTCCTCCGTCCTCCGTCCTCCGTCGCAGAAAACACTGGTTTGAACTTTACAGCGGCCGTGAAACCTCCTCCACAGCTGCTGCAGATGTGACTCGACACAAACATGATCTTTCTTTCACTTTTCTACTCGTCTCAATACGCCGATGTGATGTGCAGCGTCTGACTCTGACCTTTACAACCAGACCTGCAGGCACTTTAATGCAATCGTACAATAAATACCATCTCAGTCAGTAAAGCTCATCGTGTTTGACACAGTTTGTCGCACACTGTAACACGGACCAGAGATCACAGGACGGTTAACGAGACAGAGTGTGAGACCAGGTGAAAGTCACTTCTGCTCAAACATTTAAACTTTATTTCCTGTGGATTCTTTTACACTATAAAAACAATTCAGATAAAACAAGTGGAGCATCTGGCTCTTCGTCATATTAATGGTAATAAGACTTTATGTAGGAAACCATGAGTCATATTTTTTCTTTTAAAAAAACGTCTTTTTTTTGGTTCTATATGCTTAATGTGTCTTAAAGTCATAGTTGGATTTTTAATACTCAAAGTATTTCCTTCTTATTTGTACTTGATTTGTTATTTTTGTACTTTATCCTGCAGGAACCCGTGTGGAAATCCATTTAAGTTCTTATCTTATCTTATCTTATCTTATCTTATCTTATCTTATCACTTATCACATTTTACAGTTACAGTATGAGTTGTAACAAGTGGGGAAATCAACCATTTTGTTGGCTATATCGTTGTTGTTAGCATTGTTAGCTAACACCAAATAACAACACACTATGGTTTGTGCGTGATAACATCACAACAACAACATGTCTACAGGTAAGTTGAACAATATCATATGTACGACTAATTTAATCACACAAAAACAAGATTTCAAGTGATAAACGGTGAAATGTTCAGTTTTTACTCGCTGTTAAATGCACAGGGCGGCCATCTTGGATTGAGAGCTCAGGGTCACTGAAGTTCCTCTGAGTTTCTGAGTTGGATTTCTGACGTTAGAAGACGTTTCTGATGACGTAGATGACTGCAGTCTCAGAAAATACACTTTTGTCCAACATCTCCTGTCTATGAGTCTCTAAACCAACCAATCAGAGGCCTGATGGACTGATGGAGGCTGATCGGAGATGTGGAATCATTGAAGATGTAGGCATAGGCTACATGTAAATATTACTGTGTGAATAATTAACAGAACACTTTAAGTATATTAAATTAAATTAATTAAACCTCCTCATTAATGCAAGTCATTCTCACCTGAAAAAAGAAGAATCATAAATGAAGACTTAGTTTCAATCCATTAATCCTGCAGCCGGCGCTCATTTGAACTGTGTTGTTGTTCTGACTCCAGTCTGAGGATTTCTGAATTTAATCTTGTTCCATTTATTTTCACAGATTTGGATCATTTTGCAGAGAACAAAGACGCTTCCTCTCTCCTGATCTCGTCTTATCTAACCCGCTCGCTGCACAAACACCTGCCTCCTTTTATGTTGTGTTCAGGTGGGGGATGAAGTGAGTCAGACTCAGGCTCCTCGTCCTCCTCGTCGACGTCGTATACCTGCAGCACTCTCATGTTCTCTGCCTGTAAAATCATTTGTGAAGCTCCGGAGGTGTTTTTAACGTATTACCACAAAAGCTGCTGCTCTCTTTCCTCCAGTGGGGCAGAAAATGCGAAACGCTTCAGGGAGTTTCAACAGCCTCTGAACCGAGACACAAACTCCTAAAGTGCTTTCATCACTCAGGGGACAAACAGGATTTCACAGCTTCCTGCAGTGAATCGCAGACTCAAAATGGCTTTTTGCTGTGAAATACCTGTAAGAGCAGCAACAAAGGCGACTTTGATACTTGTGACAGGTTCGATTCGAAAGCCAAACACTGAGAGACAGGATACAGGTGCGTTCAGGGAAAGATAGGTGATGCATTCAGGGTTTGCAGGGTGAATTTTAATTTCTCTGACAAATGATTTTATCAAGTTGACACTACATCTCCACAGAAATGTATATATTTATATAAAAATATATGACATTTATGTTCCTGTACCTATGTATGTAGCTCCATACAGCATTCAGAAAGTGTTCAGACCCCCTTCAAATTCTCTTGGGGCAGTTCCTTCAATCTCATGGATCTCATTTTGCTCTGAGACACACTTATTTAGACAGGTGTGTAGGGCCTACACTGCAAAAACTCAAAATCTTTCCTAGAATATTTGTCTTATTTCTTGTCAAAATGTCTCATTTCTAGTCAAAACTAATCTCTTTCCACTTAAAATAAGACTCATCACCTAAAAATGAACTTGTTTTTAGATAATTTTCACTTGTTCCATATAAATTTTCACTTGAAATAAGTAGTAAAATCTGCCAGTGTAAGCAAGTTTTTTTGTGCTTGTTATAAGGAAGAAAATCTTGTTCCACTGTCAGATTTTTTCTACTTATTTCAAATGAAAATATGCTTGAAAGGAGTAAAAAGTGTCTAAAAACAAACTATTTTTAATATGATGAGTCTTATTTTAGGTATAATGAGATTTGTTTTGACTAGAAATGACATTTTGACTAGAAATAAGGCAAATATTCTAGGTAAGATTTTGAGTTTTTGCAGTGTACCTTTCCAAATAATGTCCAAACTATTTAATTCAACACAGCTGGACTCAAATGAAGGTGTAGGACAATCTCAAAGATGAACAAAAGAAATGGACAGCGCCTGAATGACCCACAGGAATAAGGTCTGAAATATGATCATATTTTAATTTTTCCTTTTTAATTAATTTGCAAAACATCTGCAATTCTGGGTTTGGGGTGGTGAGTGTAGATTGATGATATTAACATAAAGCTGCAACAAAACCGAAGGGGGTCTGAATACTTCCTGTATGCACTGTAAGTACAGCTTTTATCCACTGTAAGTAATGTTGTGTTGCTCAAACATATGGAGATGTTTTCTAAACATTTCCTGTGTTGAGCCTTCAAGGCCACTGTACTATTGTCCCTTACAGAGAAACTGAAAAGCAGCCAAGCTACACAAGGACACACATCAACATAACAACACACATACGGATGTGGAGCTCTGAAACAGTTACGACGCTCCAGATGATCTTAAACGTTCCACATCTGCAGCCGCTTTTAAACCTCTGCATTAAAACCTCTCTTGCTTCTGATTGATTTTCACTCCAAATTGAACTGAACACATGCGATTTATCGCTGCGTCGTAATTACACCATAAAGTCAAAGTCAAATCAGTTTTGTTTATAGTCGCAAATTTGCCTCCAGGTTATTTTTTTTATGTTATTTTATTTTATACAATCTGTACGAGCTCAGCAGCCTGGAGGTGAGGAAGCAGCTCCGCTACGCTCAGGTAGGAAACGCATCACCAAACACACACACACACACACACACACAGGAAGACGAGATAGGAAGCAGCCGGTGGAGCGAACACACCTCCGCCGTGGTGAAATATTGATGTTGGAAAAATGTGCAATCTCACAGCGTCGAGGAAACTGATAACAAATTCCTGGATCTGCCCCTTTAACCCTCTCAACACCAACCGGCGCTCGACTTCCTGTTCAAACCTTCCCACAAATAAACAAACAAACAAACAAACAGACAAACAAACCGAGCAGGTGGTCGCTGTGTGCAGGTCGTTATTATTCATCATCATCATCATCCTGTACATTCATGCAGCTCTTTGCACATCGATGCAGGATGCACTTGTTATGTACATCTTTCTAGCTTTGCATCCACCGCACACACACACACACACACACACACACACACACACACACACACACACAATCTGACCCACCCACAGACAATTACAGTATAATTACAGAGCTCATTATTTGTCTCTGCAGGAGGTTCGGATGCTCGACTGTTAATGGAGCGTTTTTAGATGCAGCAGCTGCCGACGGTTCAGCAGCAGCTCGGTCGCCCGCAGGTTCAACGGCGGCAGCGTCACATCCACGAGGCGAAAAGGTCAAAGGTCACACCTGCGTGGACGGAGACACAGAGGGAAACTTGCTCAGTCAGTGCTCGAGGATACAGACTGGAGTTGGATCTGTTGTACACTGCAAAAACTCAAAATCTTTCCAAGAATATTTGTCTTATTTCTTGTCAAAATGTCTCATTTCTAGTCAAAACTAATCTCTTTCCACTTAAAGGGACAACGAGGAGTTTTGGAAAAGCGAAGCGTTTTCACACTACATTTATGAGCCTCCGCGCACACTGTAGAATTCTTCGACCGGCGCAAGACAGACTCATGTTTTCATTCATCAAGAATTAAAGTCAGAGGTTCGAAGACGATCAGATACCGTCGTAGTCCCGACCATAAACGGCAATACGGCTGAGTTATTCTCATGAGCGTCCGCGAAACCAAAAGTAAAGAAACGCTGGTCGGCTCGACCAGCGTTTCCACCATTAATTAAAATAACAAAATAATGATAGAGACAAAACGATATATTTATCGAAAATGGAGCCATTAACAAGTGTGGGTAGCGTAGATTCATCCACATTAACGTGAGACTTTTTTTATAACCAAATAGAAACTCCTCGTTGTCCCTTTAAAATAAGACTCACCACCTAAAAATTAACTTGTTTTTAGATAATTTTCACTTAGAAAAATCTGCCAGTGAAAGCAAGTTTTTTGCAAGAAAAACTTGCTCCACTATCAGATTTTCTACTTATTTCAAATGAAAATAGACTTGAAAGAAGTAAAAAGTGTCTAAAAACAAGCTACTTTTTTATGTATAACTATGTATTTGTATAAATATACATATTTTAGGTATAATGAGATTTGTTTTGACTAGAAATAAGATTTTGAGTTTTTGCAGTGTGTTTGTGTTGGAGGTGTGCATTTACAATGTGAATATGTTTATTTCCCACCACAGGGAGCCTCTAAAACCTTCTGTCTGTGACTGAGCTGTTGTTTATGCACATGAATTACTCTTTAGATCATAAAAGACGGCAACACAACAACACATTCTGATGATGTGTTTCGTTAAGCGATCAGCAGGGATGAAGAATGAGGCAGGTTTTTTATTGAACACAGAGTTATTACACTAAAAGCTCATTAGTTCATTATTTCTGTGGTTTTACATAAAAACTCAGACTAAAAACCGCCCACGTCAGTCCGGTCTGAGGTTTCGTCCTTGAGGTTTCACCGTCTCTCTCTCGGAAACAGAACAATTTCCTTCCTGTCAGTTGCAGGCAGCGTAATTATTTTGACACTCCAAAATTGAATTTCCAACTTTTCTTTTTGTCTGGCTCTGGGTTTTTTTCTCCGTCACAAGACTTATTGAAGTGTCACTCTGAGCGTCGGCGCTGCCCACTTATTTTTCCATTATTCCAGCTGATAAATATTTTGATGTCTGTGTTTTGTCGCAGTGGCGTTCGAGTGTCACTTCAAAGTCACAGGAGGAGAAGGAAACGTCCCACAGACGACTTTACACACTG
Source organism: Trachurus japonicus (assembly GCF_045865225.1). Taxonomy (NCBI): domain Eukaryota; kingdom Metazoa; phylum Chordata; class Actinopteri; order Carangiformes; family Carangidae; genus Trachurus; species Trachurus japonicus. Next base: position 12,963 of record NW_028221196.1, on the reverse strand, counting down.
TTTCATTGACGACGTTTCAGATCTGACTCAGATTGAAGTGATTGATGCAGTGTTTAAACGCTTTTTGACATTAAATCATTTAATAGTTGAATCTTTTTTTCCTCAACATTCAAATGAGATTGTAACAGTGGAGCTGCCATTCTCATAATGTCCACTAGGTGCCACTACAAGAAAACCACTAACATTAGAATGAAGTGGAAAACCCTCAACTGTTCTTGACAGATACGAAGTGTTCACCCGACGGTTGATAATTTCACTTCTTTTGCAAGTCTGAGCAGAGGATTTCAGAATAAAAGTTCCATTATCAAGTTATTAAGGCTTAATAAAAGTTTTACACCATGTTTCACTTCTGTCTGAGCCAATCACAGTCAAAAAGTTTCAGAAAATACTTATGAACTTTTTATTGTTGGTAGAAAATTCACTGAGCTATCTAGTCTCCAATAAACTACAATAAAAAGGCAGTTATGTGGTTGATTTGCTAGTGATTGGCTGGTTGGATAACTGGTTAGCTGGTAGGTTGGTTGGTTGGATGATTATTTGATTGATGGGATGTTTGGTAAAGACTGTTTTTGCTGGCTGGTCAATTAGTTGGTTGGTTTGGTGGTTTGTTGATTAGCTGATTGGTTGGATGTTTAGTTTATTGGTTTTGAGTTGGTGGATGGGATGTTTGCTGATAAAGATTGGTTAGCTGGCTAGTTGATTGGTTGATTTGTTGGTTGGATGATCAGATGATTGGTTGGTTGGTTGGTTGGTTGGTTGGGTCAATGGTTCATTCATTGGCTCAGTGGTTGGATGATGAGCCAGTTGATTATTTGATTGATGCGATGTTTGCTGATGTTTACTAAAGACGGTCTTTACTGGTTAGTTAATTGGTTAGTTGGTTGGTTGGTTTGGTTTGCTGATTAGGTGATTGGTTGGATGTTTGGTTTATTGGTTTACTGATTGGATGATTAGTTGGTGGATGGGATGTTTGCTGATAAAGATTAGTTGGCTGGCTAGTTGATGGGTTGATTAGTTGGTCGGATGAACAGCTGATTGGTTGGTTGGGTCAATGGTTCATTCATTGGTGGATGATAAGCCAGTTGATTATTTGATTGATGAGATGTTTGCTAAATACTGTTTTTGCTGGTTAGTTAATTGGTTGGTTGGTTTGGTTTGCTGATTAGGTGATTGGTTGGATGTTTGGTTTATTGGTTTACTGGTTGGATGATTAGTTGGTGGATGGGATGTTTGCTGATAAAGATTGGTTTGCTGGCTAGTTGATTTGTTGGTTGGATGATCAGCTGATTGGTTGGTTGGTTGGTTGGGTCAATGGTTCATTCAGTGGCTCAGTGGTTGGATGATAATTCAGTTGATTGGTTGATTGATGGGATGTTTGCTGATTAGAGACTGGTTGGATGGTTAATTAAGTGGTTGGTTTTCTGGTTGGATGATTATCTGATTGGTTAGTTTTGTTAGTCCATTCATTGGTTTGCTGGTTGGATTATTTGTCACCTGCCTGATTGATCGTGTAATTACACAGTGGTTAAGACTGAACAGTCTGACTGCTCTGTTTGAGGCTGAACTGACTCTACAGCGTCTGTCTCTGATGTTGTGCTGGTTACAATCTGTATAATTATCCCAGCAGTCGTTCTTCTTGATCATCAGGTTCCTTAAAACCACCTCAGTCTCCTACATGGACCGTGAGAGGATGAGCTCTCCATTGAGACGTTATATACTCCTGAACCTGCAGCTGGGTGATGTTGACGCCTGGTGGCAGCTGGAGCAGATGTGAGGTTTCACAGCGTAAACCAGGAGTTTGTTGTGTGATTCCCTGCAGTGAATCAGCTGCGTGATGATATTTGGTTCTGCTGCTGATAAAACACCAGAGATGAAGGCTGAGAGGAGGAGGAGGAGGAGGAGGATTCCTTCTGACTTCCTGCTGCATGTGACACAATTGTATTTACAAAGAGGTGCGTTTGATTTTTATGTACCCAGACAAGACGACGGGGTTCAGCCGCTGCGTCTCAGCGTGAAGCGACGTCTGAAGACGACATGTCGACTGACAGCGGGAGACGACAGATGAGTAACAGCTGAGCTAAAGGCTCCCGTGCCGCTCGCCGTCTCATCCGCACTGACAGATTCAGGACGGCGACATCGCAGCGAATCGCAATCTGCATCAGCGGCGCACAACAACAACAAACGCACGTGTCGTCTGCGGGATTGAAGAGTTGGGGTTGTGAACGGGCCTGTTGCATAATCTGAATTTGCCAGGTGTAATAAATGTTCAGCAGCTCCGAGCCAACGCAGCAGGGACTCTGAAGTCCTCGTGTTTCATGAACACAGCAACAAAACAGACAGGAGGCGACGACTGAAAATCAATCAGTGACAATTTCTCAAGGGAAAAAAAACACCAAAGCTACGGTGGCCCTGAGCGGTCAATACACTGCAACTTCAGACAAAACATGAAAGGACACAAAAGTTCTTTGTTTTCCAGCTAATTCAGAAAATACAACGGGGACAATAAAAAGTGACGGAGCTGAATGGACTGAATGTTTGAAGAACAACTGTTAAGTTATTAAAGAGAGAGAAGAAAGAGGCAAAAGGTTGCAAAGGATCATCGGTAAAAGTTGAACCTGTGCAGTGGTGTGCACAGACTTTTTGAAGGGCAGGGGCAAAAAGGAAAAAAAAAAAGGGCACATATAGCGCATCCTCGCCACTGAAGAGGGCACTTTAGCACACGTTTTGGCTTCCAATAGGGCACTTTAGCACACGTTTTGGCCCCCATGAGAGCACTTTAGCTCATGTTTTGGCTCCTAGAGGGCACTTTAGCACACGTTTTGGCTTCCAAGAGGGCACTTTAGCACGCGTTTTGACGCCCATGAGGGCACTTTAGCACGCGTTGGCACTTTAGCACACGTTTTGGCCCCCATGAGAGCACTTTAGCTCATGTTTTGGCTCCTAGAGGGCACTTTAGAACACGTTTTGGCCCCCATGAGGCCACTTTAGCACGTGTTTTGGCCCCCATGAGGACACTTTAGCACGCGTTTTGGCTCCTAGAGGGCACTTTAGCACATGTTTTTCAACAATTGTGCCATGAACTTAAAGGGACAATGAGGAGTTTTGGAAAAGCGAAGCGTTTTCACACTACATTTATGAGCCTCCGCGCGCACCGTAGAATTCTTTGACATGTTTTCATTCATCAATAATTAAAGTCAGAGGTTCGAAGACGATCAGATACCATCGTAGTTCCCACCATAAACGGCGATTCGGCGGCGTTATTCTCGTGACTCGCCACGAAACCAAAAGTAAAGAAAGCTGGTCGGCTCGACCAGCATTTCCACCACCACTAATAATAACAAAATAACAATAGAGACAAAACGATATATTTATCGAAAATGGGCCCATTAACAAGTGTGGGTAGCGTAGATTCATCCACATTAACGTGAGACTTTTTTTTTATAACCAAATAGAAACTCCTTGTTGTCCCTTTAAGGTTGTTTCCTACAAACTCTTCTGTTTGGTGTTGTACATTTTTGAGTCTCTCTCTGGATTTAAATGTGTAATAAAACATTTTGTTCCCTGAACTACAAATAAATTCTGCAGCGTTGAGATTATTTGGCTTTAAGCTCCTTGTAAATATCTTGTTGTCAGTTTGTTTGTCGTCCTCTGGATGTTTCGCAGCCAAAGAGAAGGAGTTATAATTAGCAGCTCAGACCTGACAGGCCTCAGTGCAGAACTATTGAATCTATTGAAAGTGTGTTTTGTGCGGGGCGTATGTGTATCGGTGTGTTGTCTCACCGGGACTCCCCAGCGATCCTCTCCTGGATTTCTGCACACATCACAAAAGCGTTTCTTTGCTGAATGCGTGGAGGTGTTACTCATCGCACTTATCTGCGCGCGGCATGTGTTCTGCTCGGCTCCCGCCTCATTCTGAATGCATTACACCCAAAACATTCATCCCCTGTCAAACACTACACCTGTACGCCCAGATACACTTCACTGATTCTTTTCTATCCCCAACGTCCTATTTACATTCCCTCCACCGCTCGTCTGCTGAGGAGGAGGAGGAAGAAGAAGAGGCAGCTGGAAGGAGCCAACAGAATTCTTTCAGTCTTTATGTTCTGGAGAAAAATCAAACCAGAGGGACGTCGAGGACTAGAACGTGTCAGCCCCGCGGTCGATCCATCGCCCGCCGAGCACAGAGAGCGTCTCACTTCCAGTTTGGAAAGTTTCTCATTACTGTCAATCATCTTTTTTTTTTTTTTTTTTTACTAAACACCCCCAGAGTCACGTTTACTGAGGAGCTGAGAGAGAAAACTTCACACAAGATGACTTCCTGTCTTTTCTTTTTAAACCAAACCTCACTCAAGTCAGCAGAAAGGAGCCTGAAATAAATCTGATATTACAGGCTGGTTCATTAACGAGGTGATAATTAGTCAGGTGCCATTAAACCTCAAAGACAAAGAACAGTGAGACTCAAATAGCAGCAGGCAGTCCAACTCAAACAGAGAAGAGCAATGTACAACGTATCTAATTATTAAGAATTAGAGGGTGAAGATTTTGTTTGTTTAACAGAAGTAATACACTCAGGAGAAGCTGGAAAGTAGATGAGAACCAGTTAGAACCAGATACAGTCTGAGGTCAGACCTTCTGAATGTGCAGCTCCTTTAATAATCTGATTTAAAGGTCAGTGTGTAATAATTGTCAAGGTTTATTGGCAAAATCTGAATATACCAATGAACACTGCAAAAATTCAAAATCTTACCAAGAATATTTGTCTTATTTCTAGTCAAAATAAATCTAATTATACTTAAAATAAGACTCATCATATAAAAAGTGGCTTGTTTTTAGACACTTTTTACTTTTTTCAAGCAAATTTTCCACTTTAAATAAGTAGAAAAATCTGACAATGGAGCAAGTTTTTCTTTCTTATTACAAGCATAAAAAACTGGCTTTCACTGGCAGATTTTTCGACTTATTTCAATTGAAAATTAGTTTAAAACAAGTGAAAACTGTCTAAAAACAAGTTAATTTTTAGGTGATAAGTCTTATTTTAAGTGGAAAGAGTTTAGTTTTGACTAAAATTGAGACATTTTGACAAGAAATAAGACAAATATTCTTGGAAAGATTTAGAGTTTTTGCAGTGAATGTATTTGTATAAGTGTTTAATCGCAATAAAATTAAAATTTGTTTGGTTTTTGTAGCCTTATAATTATTCTTTTATAGATACATCTAGCAAGAGTCTTGCTTTAGAGAGCGTCAAACTAGAATCCGAACGCTGGATGTAAATTTACCCCCATTTTACACACTGGACCTTTAACATCAAAGATCCAACAAGATCCAGGAAATTAAGGAAAATGGGATCAAAGGCAAAAACATCTAGAGAGAAAGATTCAATAAAAACCTTTATGTTGACATTTACTGCAGCAGATAAGGAAGCCAAGAGGAAAGGTATAAGCTAGCACATCATCTGAAACGTCTGATAAATGTCCTGATTCATAGAAACAATGGAGAATGTTTCATCCTCCATTATGCACATAAAATTATAAAATGTCATAAAATCCACATTGAGCTGAAAATACCAATAAGACGCTAAAGTGAGTCACTTCTTAGAGCAAAAACCACTTTCCTCCTACTGTCATCAAACGCCTCACTGGAGTCTTTTAGTCCTGCCCACCTGCAAACTGTGAGTTGAACACACCACAACAACACAAAGACAAAGACACACACTCACACTGACAACCAACCCACTGTCAGACTGACTGAGAAGCCGAAAAAGTCTTAAAGTCTAAACTGTGTGGTTTGGTTTCTTCTTGTCTCAGGTGGAGTTTGACCTCATGGAACTGAATTACCTTCAGTTTATCTCCAGCATCAGGAGAAGACCTGGACTCCATTAGGAACTGAATCAATAAGAGCAATTATGGGATGGAAAAATAGAAGTGTGAGTGTGTCCTTGTTATGTTATGAGGAAGGTTATCTTAATCACAGGCTGAGGATGAGGAGGACGAAGGAGTCGCTGAGCTCAGAGTTATATGTCGACCTCTGTCACATTTCTTCTTCTTGTTTTCTGAGTAGAAAAGTTTAACTCTCACAATTAACCTTAACTAAAACTTAAGTTTTATTCTTGATTTTATCTGTTTTGTTTTCTCTTTTCTAGTTTTTTTTTTTCTAGAAGCAGCACTAGTGGCCAGGCTTAACTGCTGCAGCTGCAAAGGCCTAAAACACTTTGGTTCAGGATGAGTTTGTGAATAAACAGCCTTACAACACAATTACATCACATCACATCACATCACATCACATCACATCACATCACATCACACAAAGAAGCCTCTAAAGTCATTATGACAATGCTAACATGCGAGGCAGCTAGCATGCTAATATTTGCTAGTCTTCACAGTTTACCGTAAGTTTCACTTGACTTGGTTTTTTGCAATGTTTTATTCTGTATTGTATCACGTTTGTTTTCTCTTTTTGGAAGTAGCATTGATGGCTAAGCGAAGCTAAATTATGCTAAACTAAGATTAAGCAAGATCATCCCTCTGTTCCCCACTTTGTATGGGACCAGGATAGGACACATTTTCTAAAAAAGGGTCCAATTCTCCAAAAGGACCCGGGGAACATGCAATGTTTGTACCCATACCTGGAAGTGGGGTGACTTTGAGCGAGAAGTGGTTGGGTTTAGGCAATGAAGAAAGGAGTTGGTTAAGTTTAGTAAAAAGACCAGGTAGAGGCTAGACAGGCCAGATAGATAGGCCCAATTCCAATCCGACCCCTCACAGACTCACTGACTTAGAGGCGCGTTCACGGGAAGTCCGTGAGTGTGTGAGGGCTGTTCCGTTGTCAGATCATCAAGTCAGTGAGTCAGTGAATGAGCCCTTACTGCCCCCTTACCGTAAGTCAGCACCGATGCTGACTTTGGGTAGGGGAATTACCCACAGTTCATAGCGTTGTGAAGTCAAACCATAACACATGGGATGCCGTCGGAACGCAAGTGTTAAAAAAAAAAGAAATTAACACAAGTAGTCAGAGAGAGCTCCGCCAGTCTCTTTATTGTTAATGGACAGGAGCCAAAAAAAAGGAATAAATAAAAAGAAAAGAAGAAGTTTACTGTCAGTGTTAACGTGCAGTTTGTGATTATTGATGATGATTTGATCAGATCTGATCCAGGAATATTTTGTTTTGAGTCCGCCTCCCTCGCACACCTTGTGTGTGTAAGTACAGTAAATTTATCGGTCCAAGGGTGGAGTTAAAAACATTTTGTTGTCAAGGTAACGTGTTGTGAGAGTGGGTAAGTGCTGTTCCATTCATGTTTACAGCATCTGGACCCTCACAGACTCTCACACTCTGTCACTTAGAGCTGACGTCACTTTAGTCAGTGAGGGTTCAGGGCTTGAGTCTTTAGGGGGCGGACTGGAATTGGGGGATAGATAGCGTCCAGATAAGTAGAGAGAGTCCATCGAGCAGCAACAAAAAGACCCTTTAAAAAAAAAAAAAAAAAAAAAGGGTCTTGTGTTCCTCAGTATGTATTGCGACCGAGGAACATAGGACCCTTTTTGGGAAAAACAGGGAACATAGGACCCTTTTTCAAAAAGATGGTCCTATGTATGATCAGGGAACATAGGACCCGGGTAACATAGGTACTCTCCCTAAGCTAAGCTGCTAGTATTACAGTAATTTCCAAGGCCCAAAACACAGGGCTACATCTGGAGAAACTGGCTGCAAATGCAGAAAAAGTTCAGATTCAAACAAAACAAAACCATGAACAGGAAACACGCTGCCAGTACAGAAGTGAATCCAGACGACAGAGCAGCTCGGACCTCAAAGGGAACATGTTTCAGTTTGATGTAGCCTATTTGTTTTATTTTCCTACATGTTTGTGAATCTGCAGCTGATTGAAGTGATTTATTCTGTTTCCCTCAAACAATGTTTCCTCTTGTGTCTGTAAATGAACTGTGAGCAGAGTGAGTTCATCTCTGCAGCACCAAAGGGCTTAAACAGAAGAAGAACATTAAGATAAAACACACACGTTTATTTAATCATAAATGATAAAATCAAGCTGCTTCCTGACGGAGGTCGTGGCCGATGGAGCGGCATCGTCTCCGCTCGTCTGTCGGAGGTAAAAAACCAAGTCTACAGACTCAGTGTTGAGCTCTGATTGGTCCTGGCGGCGAGTTGGAGGTCCGTCCGTCCTCCACAGTGATTTTCACAAACACCCTCGTCGTTGTGCAATCAAATCAAATGTCTGAACAGTGCAATCAAACCTCGGCACAAAGGATTTTCAGCTCCATTCAGAAATAAAGAGGCTTCAACTTTCGTCCACGTCTGACCGACTCGAGTGTCGAGTTATTATCAGACGTTAAGCTCCAGATGTTTCCTGCTGTTTTCTCAGCATGTGAACGCATCACACTTGTGTACGTCGCTGATTGAACATAATCGGATCTATTTGTCACTTACATAACAGGTGATATCTGTAGTATTCACAGCTCGGGTAGAATAAACACGGACAATGTGCTTCGGTCTCACTCCGGCGTACATGTGCCGCCAATGTTTATTGTGGTTACATGACTGTGTCGCGCCCTGGCGCACCTGGCTCACGTCATCAACTAGTGGCCTCGTAACTATGCCAAAATACCACATCTCCTTTCTTTTAAAGAACAAAAGACCGTTTCAAATATTAACTTCTGGAAACTTTAGCAAAACTGAATGTAACATTCTTAACATTGACTCAGGTATTTTTTTTTTTAATTATGGCATCACAATAAACAATTATACCATCAAAGTCATTCATTCTTTTTCCTTTTTTTTTTTTTTTTTATAGGTCCAGTATAGCTCTTGGCTTCACTATGCGACCTGATTTAGTGGTGATAAAGTGCAAGGGTTCCTTGGGGCCTGGTTGACCCACGGTGTCTTGCTGTAAAGTCATTGAGTCAGTATTCTCATGATCAGGGTCACGAGCTGGTGTTTCTTTGTCAGTGCTGTTATCAGTCTTTAGGAGATGGCGCCTGTTGCGTCTCAGCACCTGGCCTTCTTCTGTGAGGATGTTGTATGATCTCTGGGTGCCTGCTGAATCCACAACTGTTGCGGGCTCCCATCTTCCATTTTGCAGTTGGAAACGGACTGCTGCTCCTGCAGGCAAGGCAGGTTGTGCTTTTGCAGTCTTGTCATAGTATAGCTTTTGCCTTGTCTGACAAACTTCTCTCCGACTGTGAACTGTGCTGCGACAGACGAGCTCCGGTTGAAGCTGTTTCTCCGTGGATGGAAGGATCGAGCGCAGACGCCTGCTCATCAACAGCTGCGCTGGCGATTTCAATCCATCGACCGGGGTGTTCCTATACTCTAATAGGCTCAGGTAGGGGTCTGTCCGCTGCGCATGTGCTTTGTCCATGAGGGTTTTGGCTGTCTGGACAGTCTTTTCAGCCAACCCATTGCTCTGTGGGTACAGTGGGCTGCTTGTAATGTGCTCAAAGTCCCACGCACGAGCAAAGTCTTTGAACTCCCTTGAGCTATAACAAGGTCCATTGTCACTCATTAGTGTCTGTGGTATGCCAAACCTAGCAAACATAGCCTTGAGTTTTTGTATGACTGTGCAAGATGTGAGGCTGGTGATTTTTTCCACTTCAAAATATCTGCTGTAATAGTCAACAACAACAATGTAGTCAGTGTTGTTCCACATGAACAAATCTGTGGCTATCACCTGCCATGGTCGCTCCGGAATAGGATGTGAAATCATCGGCTCCTTCTGGGCGGAGTCGCGTCGCTCCTGGCAGATGCTGCAAGATTCTACCAACGCCTCTATCTCCTTACCCATCCCGGGCCAGAACAGTACATCTCTTGCTCGCTGCTTACATTTTTCAATCCCCAAGTGTCCTGTGTGGATGCGTGACAGCATTTCTGCTCTGAGTGACTGGGGCACGATGATTTTCTCTCCTTTTAGCAGGATACCATTTGTGTCTGATATCTCGTCCCTGTGGTTCCAGTATGCAGCAATAGCAGGTGGACATTTCTTGTGTGACTCAGGCCACCCTGAGGTGATGACCCGCCTCAACATTGAGAGTTGCACATCTTGGGCTGTGGCAGCTCTGATCTCTGCCATTTTGTTGTCACTTACTGGCGCGTTACTGACCACAGAGTGTATTTGTAAGTCCATACCTTCACTCACCGTGCTGTCGTTGCATTCAATCGGCTTCCTGGAAAGCGTGTCGGCAACTGGTATCTGTTTTCCAGGCTTGTGTGTGATGACGATGTCGTATCGCTGTAGTTGCAGTATCATGCGTTGAAGTCGTGGGGGAGCCGCTGCCAGAGGCTTCCGCATGATTGACTCCAGCGGTTTGTGGTCGGATTCGACAACCACTTGACGACCGTACAGGTACTGATGAAACCGTTTGCACCCAAAAAGCACAGCATAAAGCTCTTTTTCTATCTGAGCATAGTTTTCTTCAGTCTCATTCAGTGCTCTGGATGCGTATGCGACTGGTTTCTCTTCTTGGAGTAATACGGCTCCTAAGCCGGATTTGGATGCGTCAACCTGCAGCTTCACATCTTTTGTGTGGTTGAAGTATGTGAGTACAGGGCCAGGCTCTTGTGTTAGAAGATCTTTTACCTGCTGGAAAGCTGTGTCGTGATTCGAGTCCCAGATAAACTCGTTGCTCTCTTTTAACAGTTGTCTGAGGGGAGCTGTTGCCTCTGAAAGTCTGGGGGCGAACCTGGAGAGGTAAGTGACCATGCCCAATATGGTCTCCAGCTCTGCTTTGTTGTGTGGGGGAGCCATTTCTCTGATGGCCTTGACCTTGTTGGGGTCAGGCCGGATGCCTTCTCGTGTCAGTCTGTGACCGAAATAGCTCACCTCCGGCACACATATGATGCTTTTGTCTTCATTCAACTTTATTCCTCTCTCTCTCGTTCTTTCCAACATGGCGCGCAGGTTTGCATCATGTTCCTCCTTGGTGCGGCCATATACCAGGATGTCGTCTACGATGGCTGCGACGCCCTGGAGCCCTTCATAGGCTTCATCCACCCTTCTTTGAAACTCGTCCTGCGCAGATATGATTCCAAACGGAAGTCTTTTGAACCTGAATCTGCCGAAGACAGTGTTGAAGGTAGTGAGCATGGATGATTCATGGCTTAGTTTAATTGTCCAGTAGCCAGATCTGGCATCCAATACGCTGAAATATTGTGCTCCAGCTAATCTTGGTGTGATGTCGTCGAGAGTGGGAAGCGGGTAGTGTGGCCTCTGGATGGCTTTGTTCAGGGGGCGCGGATCAAGGCACACCCTGAGTTTCCCAGTCTTTGGCTTTTCCACTGCCACTAAAGCATTTACCCACTCGGTTGGTTCTGTCACCTTTTGAATAATGTCCATCTTTTCCATTTCATCCAGTTCACTCTTGAGTCTTCCACGAAGAGCGTATGGGATGCGACGAGGTGGGCACACCACTGGTGTGGCTGAAGGTTTGAGGTGGAGGACGCATTCACCAGGAAACAGCCCAATGCCCTTGAACACATCTGCAAACTCTTCAGTAATGCTTGTGTGTGTTTCTGGTTGTGCTTGGATTATGTGTATCAGCTTAACGATGTTCAAATCTAGACATGCTCTCATGCCCAAGACAGCAGGAGCGTTTTCAACATTAACAACATCAAAATCTAACATGACTGTTTTCTCTTTGTGTCTGCATGTTAGCCTGCAAGCTCCTTTAACTTTAAGCCTCTGTCCCCCATATCCTGATATGTAACTGTCTGTTGAGCCTAATACCACATCTCCAAATATTCTGTGAAATGTGTCTGCTGGTATCACATTAGCCTGGGCGCCTGTATCAACTTTAAACTTTAATTTGCGCCTCGCTTTGCCTATTTCTATCTCTGCAAATGCCTGTTCCCTATCTGTGTTAGCATGTAGTTTTGTAATACTGTCAATAAACAGCTCAGGTGGTGATTGCTCTGTGCAGTCAGAAACAGTGTGTACTTTCCTGGACTTAAATGTTGCCTGTTTCTTCTGTGTACCTGTCCTACAAACCTTAGCAAAATGATTAAATTTCTTGCATTTGTTGCATTGTCGTCCTTTTGCTGGACAGTCCTCTGTGCGGCTGTGCCCTCGTCCGCATGCACCACACTCTCTGCTCCTAGCGGTACCGTCACCGTCTGCTCCGCTGGTCATTTTGCGTCCATGGCGTGTGTGTTCCGTTTTATTTGTCCATCTGTTCACTGCATGCACGGACTGGCTAGCCGGGTTAGCAGCGGGGAAAACCATAGTCTTTAGCTGCTGCTGTGACAACTCGTGTGAACGTGCAATGTCTATAGCATTTTCAAGCGTGAGGTTTGGACCGTAGCAGAGTAATTTTTCACGTACTCTTGGCGAGCTTATGCCGAAAACAATTCGGTCTCGGACCATCTCATCGCCGTTGGGGTAGTTACAGTCTTTTACGAGTAGCTTTAGCTCAGTCACAAACTGGTCGAAACTCTCACTATCCCCCTGTTTCTTCTCGTGAAACTTATAGCGTGCAAAAATGGGGTTTGCTTTTGGCGTTACATAAGCTCCAAACCTGTCGTAGTAAGTCTTTAGTAGTTTTTTTTCATCCGCCGTAAGAGTCCATGTGTTAAACACGTCGCGGCCCTTCTCGCCGACCCAGAGTAGCAAGTAGCTACATTGCTCCTCCTCTTCTTTAGAGCGGAGCGGCCCCGAAAACATTAGCTCCACATGCTGCTGGAACTTTCTCCATGCATCAGGCAGGTTAGACGACTCCCAGTCCATCCGTGGCGTGGGGATACCTGTGCTGTCCATCTTCCGTCGGCAGGACGATGAGCACTTAACTCTGACACCATGTAGTATTCACAGCTCGGGTAGAATAAACACGGACAATGTGCTTCGGTCTCACTCCGGCGTACATGTGCCGCCAATGTTTATTGTGGTTACATGACTGTGTCGCGCCCTGGCGCACCTGGCTCACGTCATCAACTAGTGGCCTCGTAACTATGCCAAAATACCACAAT